>NW_016803181.1:1285258-1307667 GCF_001698545.2 Rhinopithecus bieti
TTTTTTTTGAGGCGGAGTCTCGCTCTGTCGCCTGGACTGGAGTGCAGTGGCCGGATCTCAGCTCACTGCAAGCTCCGCCTCCCGGGATCCCGCCATTCTCCCGCCTCAGCCTCCCGAGTAGCTGGGACTCCAGGCGCCGCCACCTCGCCCGGCTAGTTTTTTGTATTTTTTAGTAGAGACGGGGTTTCACTGTGTTAGCCAGGATGGTCTCGATCTCCTGACCTCGTGATCCGCCCGTCTCGGCCTCCCAAAGTGCTGGGATTACAGGCTTGAGCCACCGCGCCCGGCCAAGAGATCTTCTTAAACTAAAATTGCATGAGTGTTTTAAAACATTTCTTTTACTTTTCATTAGGAACAAGACTCAATCATACATAATAGCAGAGAATATAATAGAATAACTTCCCAAATACTTCATACCCTCATTATCAATATTTTGTCCATCTTGTTTCATTTATCTCCCTCCCCACCACTGTTTTACATGGGTTTAGTTTTTTATTTTGAAATCATCTCATGCTGAAAAAAATTGCAAAAATAATGCCAACAATTTCCGTCCATCCTTCAACCAGATTCCTCGCATGTTAACATTTTACACGTTTTAGTATTTTCTCTCTTCTTTCTGTCTTAAGATTGTTTCTCTGTGTGTCTCTCAGTTTCTTGCTCACATTGTCCCAGATTTGGCCAGTGAGAGCCCCTGCAAATCGGCTTCTAGGTTCTTCTGACATTTCCCCATTATCCTTTCAGTTCTTCCTTATTTCTGACACAATACATTGTTCCAGGCTCATGTTATACTTTCCATGGCACAACCCTGGAATCAAACATTTCTCCAAGGACCTCTGGTTCTTTTTATTGAGAAATGATGTATAGAAACAAAAATATGGGCATTAGGTATACTGATTTTTGCTGCTAGGCTATCTTAATAAACATACCTAGAAAAAGAGTATAGAGATACTTTATAGTGGTATCAATAACTATATGTATATCTATTTCCATATATAAAATCAAGAGTTCATACTGAGACCTTCAAGTTCAATCCAGTACCATAGGATTTAGTCTAGCCTTACTCCTTTCCTAATTTTAATTTCCTTTTCTCACAGTGAAAAACCTGACTTATTATCCACAGTATAGCTAAAATCACACTTTTAATGAATTATCTATAGAATTCACTGGTAGCTTTCTCTCTTTGACCTGGCTACACTTGGTTTCAGTAGAGAAGAGGAAGAAAAATACCTACAGCAAACAACAGTTGACATATATATTCCCCACATTTTCCAATACAAAGGCAAACACAGAGTGAAATGATGTTTCCAGGGCAGTTAAGGACTAGTAACCTCACATCTGTCCTTAGATGGGAGTTTATTTTCTCAGACTAAGTCTGGGCTTGACATTCCAGCTGTTTGCCCTTCCACTGCAGAGGGATATGAAGAAGTCTGCCACCAGCCGCTAATGGAGAAAGCAGCTGCCTCTAGAGCGAGGATGAGCCACACTTTCCAGTCCCCCGCCTCCCCAAACTTCTCCCCATCACTGCAAACACAGCGTGCACAACCACACACAAATGAAGGGAAAAGGACCCCTATTTGTTGCTAGGAAATCCTATTGGAAATAAGAAAAGTCTCCCTGTAAGCAAATTCTTTTTTAGCTTTTTTTTTTTCTTTTAAATGACCATTTGCATGAACAATAATTCAAGCCTGATGATGTTATTTGTGAGTGGTTGTCCATGTGAATTTGTGCAGTTTTCTGAGAAGGTGGGTGAGTGATCACATTATTTTAGGAAGTTTGTTTGCAGAGTCTTAATTCATTGATTAAACACATGGTTACTGAGAACACTTTGTGTGTCAGCTACTGTGTTAGACACATGAAATATAGATATGATCAGAGACTCAAGAGCACATGGTATAGTCACCAGGAACAGAAGTAGGACCTCTTTTCCCTAAGGGATCAACCATTTCTGATGGCTTTAAAGCAACCACCTGATATGGTATGATGTAGGTAATGCTTAGCAGCTTTTCCTAATTCTTAAGTATCTCCCTGGCACTTCTCATGATGTCTCTCAAGTTCCATCATTAGTTCCGTAATCACTTTTTGTGATTTCTTCCTAAGAGCTTTGTGAATTTCTTATAGAATTTCTTAAAGCATTTCATATTAGTATAAACACTTTGGCAGGATATTTGTCTTAAATCATGACAGATGATATATTATTATTATTATTTAGCAGTAAACTGAAGGCAAGGTCTTATGAGTAGCAACTCATAAGAAGGAAGGCAAGTCAGTTGGAAGTTGAGGGCAGGGGATCCTAGCTAACACTGTCAGCAATTTCTTAATCTTCTGTTTATAAAAACTAGTCAGCTGAGAACAAAAGCTGTTGTCCTCTTACAATATATAACCTAAAATATGTGTTTTGTCATTCCATCTGAAAAGGATTATGAAGAGTGTCGTCAGGTGCTGTGAGGCAAGAAGAGATCGGAAACTTAGACGCAGGTACTTTCCCCCACATAAGTTAAAAGTGATTACTTTTCATATACTTTTTCCCCAAAAAACTCTACAATGAACCTATATCACTCTGCTTTCATAATGAGCAAGCACTCCAAAGGGAAGACCTAATGCCACAGCATGTGTTGGTTAGGATTCTTGATGGCAGTGACATAAACACAGCTCAGCCAGCTTAAGGAAGATCTACCTGCCAAACTGAAAAGAATATAGCCACAGCTCTGATGGGAGACAATGCTTCATGGTTCTGTCAGGTTTCTGAATTTTTTGTGAGTAGAGGCAATGACTGTTCATATAGTGAACAGTCACTTGAGCAGAGAAAGGCTTATAATGGGCAGGATTACTGCCCATTATAAAAATCTGGATTTCCTAAACTCAGGGTTCCTCCTCAGTAATGGAACTCACTGTGAGTCCAAGTGTCTCTTGGTCCTCTTTACATCACCATTTGCGAAATGGGACTGGAGGCACTGGCACCCTGGCTACTGCTATTGTTGAAATAACAACCTTTGTCTCTGAGCCAAGTTTCATGTCTTCAACCAGCATCCATGAAACTGTGGAAAGTTCACTTGTTAGTTTGCAAGCAAAGTCAAATCTCAGACCCTTCCCAGAACTTATCAACTCAAAGGATCAAAGTAAATAGTAACTACTAGAACCAGGATCTCAAATTCATTTCCTTAAGGACTCTCTCTTACCATCTCTTATCCATTTCTGTCTATTCCTGTTTGGCTTTAGTCTCTAGACATAAAAGAGAAATGGCTTTTGTCAATCCCAGATTTACAGTCTCTTAGCTCAGAAGCTATCTGTGCATCTTTCCCAGAGAAGAACTCTGATTGACTTAATTTGGAGCATGGCCCCCAGGATCTATCTTTATTTGACAAGTATACCCATGACATATTCACTAAGAGTATATTTTTGGAACATGTTCTTGAACATGAAAATTCTTGGGAATATAGGTTCTAAAAATATGAACAACTTAATGAAGAAGTTATTAATGTCAATTACTTATATTCAAAACTTTACACTCATACGCCCTTCAATTTTACTTCTCTCTCTCTCCACCTCATTATTCAGCTACAACAGAGAGTTGGGAAAGAGAAATAAAACATTCCTAAAATGACAGTGAAGAAGGTAAAATAAAACTAACTGTAAAAGTTAGAAAAAAAGTAAATTCTATTTACTTTTGAAATGGTCATTTGGAAAGTGGATCATTCTATAAGTTGGTTCTAGACAAACTCATATAGAACCCTCCTTTCCACTCCTGCTCTGACCCCTGCTGATATTAACTCCTTATTACTACACATGTCTATTTCCCCAATAAGCTCTTGAGAGAACAGAGATTTCTCCTTATGCTTCACACAAAGTATTTCCTACAAATAAAACTTTTTTAATGTCCACAAAAAAGACACTTACCAGGCTCTTCTTGTAAGCAAAAGGTCTTATAAAGCAGTGATCCCCAAACTTTTTGGCACCAGAGACCAGTTTTGCAGAAGACAATTTTTCCACACACCAGGGCAGCCAGGGATGGTTTCAGAATGATTCAAGCACATTAACTGTACACTTTATTTCTATTATTATTACATTGTCACATATAATGAAATAATTATACAATTCACCATAATGTAGGATCAGTGGGAGCCCTGAGCTTGTTTTCCTGCAACTAGATGATCTCATTGAGGGGTGATGATAGATGGTGACAGATCATCAGGCATTAGATTCTCATAAGGAACGTACCCTAGTTACGTGTTCAGTTCACAATAGGGTTCATGCACAGTTCACAATAGGGTTCATGCTTCTGTGAGAGTCTAATGCTGCCGCTGACCTGACAAGAGGCAGAGCTCAGGCAGTAATGTGAGTGATGTGGAGTGGCTGTAAATACAGATGAAGGTTCACTGACATGCCTGCCCTGCTGCTCCCTGCTGCTGTGCAGCCTGGTTCCTGACAGGCACAGACCGGTACGGCCTGGGGGTTAGAGACATCCTTTATAAAGGAACACAGGAAGACAAAAAGATTCCCCAAATCCTGATTTATATTGTTCTAAACACTTCTTTCTGTCTAGTTTGAAAGAAAGAGTTGCCTAAGTTCCAAAGACTTGAGCAGACTTTATTTTCTTACTCGTTAATTCTCAGTTTTAAGAAACTGCTGAAAAATAGAGCTCAATTAAACTATTTAGAATAAAACATCCTGTTAAATTATGTGAAGATCATTGAGATCATATTAAAATAAACTCTATAACTTCTATTTGAAAACACCTTTCTTTGCTCATGTACCTTCTCCTGCCAATTTTCCCCTGCCAAATTGCTTAAATACTGAATTTTTTAGTGAGTCTTTAATTTCGATATTAAATGGATGGTTATAGCTTGGTGTTTTTTGTCTGACTCTTCATACTTATTGCTGCCTTTTACCTTGGTAAAGAACCAAGAGAGGCCAAGACCTTGAAATGAGGACTCTGGACAAAGACGAAGGAGCCAGTTTGGCTTTTGCAGGGCCAGTGAGTCATGGTACAGTCACAGATCCCCACGGGCTGAAGCCCATTGGCAGGCCGAGCCTCAGCTTCTGTAGCAGGTAGGCCAGCCAACTGGATGACAGTGGATTAATATTACTAGTCTTGGTCTGCTTTCCTTTAGTGGAGTGCTTTCAGTATATATATGTATATATATTTCTTAAATCTGTTTTCAAATGACGATGATGTAGCTGATGGTGATTTTACAAACCGTTATCATACTTATTAGAATGGCCTTAGGCAGCATCTCCTGACTACTTTGAACCCCAGATTTCCCTGTAAATTAAATACTTAAATAATTCTAATTATGTGACCTTTTTCTAGGAGTATGTATATCAGCCACATTAAAAAAAAAATAGCATGGGACAATTATGGATTACATTAAGTCAGACCTATAGATGTAAGTTTCTGGAGCACTTGGAATTGATTCCAAGGACAACTCCTGTAATTGACCCAACCATCTTTTCTTACAATAGGTAGTCTAGTATGTGATGTAGTGCAGGGAAATTCCAAGAGATACCTTCTGCATCTGCAACACAGACACCTGAAATGCTTCCATAGATGACACGCTTATGCATGGAAGTATATTGTTCTTATTGACAGAGAAAATAAAATTGTATTTGGGCTGCAAAGCTTTTTTCACTCACCTCAGTAAACAACAGCCAAGAAATCAGGGTGTCTCATCTTCACAGATTTACATTTAAGAGCTTTATTGATTTTGTGTGATGTTAAAATTCTGAAGGCCTGAACAAAAGAGATATGTTCTTTTTTTTACCAGTGTAACTAGCCACTTACAATATTTTGATGGTAGTACAAACCAAATGCTTTGTTCTGGAATAAATAAATAGCTTTCTGAGAGTTCCAAATTTTGGCTAATTCTTGATCCAAGCAAGTACAGTCTTTTCATTGACAATGGAATAGAAATGTGTTAGCAAATATTAAATGCATCAATTTTCATAGTTTGCCATTCTTAAAGATAGCCAGATTTATAAAATATTCTAAAATAAGCCTCACAGAATTTTAAGAAGCAAATAACAACAACGAAAATAACTGGTTGGGGATAAATATGTAGTAAAGAGAAGAAACTCAAAAAGAGGAGGAACAATTCAGTACTCATGATGAACTATGAGAGATAGCTTTCAAATGCTCCTTCAGTTAAATCAATACAAATCCAATAATTTTTGCAAACTAAGAAATCTTAACAAAAGGCAATTAATAAAGGATGAGCTTAACCTAATAACAATCAAAACTTTTGAGGAGTGGACACAAAAGAGAAAACTAGCATATTATATTAAATCCTTTTTAAGATTGCAAATAGAGTTCATGTATTCTTCACTGTCAAGATTAACCTGGACATCTGATGAACATTCTCAGTAAGTGTTGTTTAATAATACAGAGGCAAGAAAATAAACTTCTGGCCAGATAATGTAAGACTCAATTTACTTAAATACTACTTAATAAACCATCAAAACGAGCTAGGTGGCCTGGAATGAACCTTTGTTTTCCTGTATAAATTTGAGCTAAACTTTGATAAGATATTGATATTTTTATAGGCTTAATACTTGTGGCTTTTAAAAAGTAGAGGTTGTTTCTTCCCTAATATGGATTATGACATAGATAAATAAAGGGGAAATTAGTGAAGAATTCTTCTCTGATTGTGTAGATTTGTTCCATGGAATGCATAATTCCAGTTCATCACAATTGATATACATAAGTTAAATTTTATTTTTGCACTTTCTTAAACTTCTTGTTTTCATTATCCTCTCTTTTCTTCTTCTAAAACCCACTTTTCTAGATATGTATCCTCATTCCTATATCCCCAAAGCATTTAATTAGCTAGTCATTATACCTTTACATTGGGAGCACTCATAAGGGAGGAGGAGAGGTCTCTGAATGACTGAAGAATCCATAGTATTTCCTTCCAAAGTAAAATCTCTTTGCTCCCTGACTTAAGATTCTGTGCCAATCAGCACGTGTGATATGGAATTGCTGAAGCTTAATGGATAGAATGACCCACGTATGTCAAAGCAAAAATGCTGAGCTCAGAGGTGGCAGGCAGATAGTGTCAAATCCAGCAGGCCACTGGATGACCCTGTCCTTAGTGGCCTACGAAGGGAGGCCGGTTTCCCTTCTGCTTTCTGCCCACAGACATGCCATTCTGTCATCTTCCCTCATCTACTTTATAGAATACAGCTGCCCATCAGCTAGCACTGCCCTGCTAAGCCAACCCAGTCTTTCCCAGTGGAAATTTTAGAGCTAGTGATCTTATTTTCTAATGAAAAGACCTTAAGCTCTGAGTCAAATACAGGCCCTGCGTATTGTTTTTCTGGGGCAGCATCTTCTGGGCGCATGTGTCTGTACCTCTCATACCTGCACAGCGTTGCCTTTCCCAGTTCTAAGAAGAGGAGGCCAAACTCCACATGAACACTGGGCTGAGAAACAAGGCAGGGAGAGCAGACAAGCCCTGGTGAGGTGTCTCTAACGCCAGGGCACACATGGTACCCTGGGCTGTCCAAGGGAGGTGTGACACTGTTTACCAGGGAGAGTGGCTGTGCAGCCTGGCTCCCTACGCCCTGTCTGGCCTATGAAATTTGATCTCAATCACAGAAGGCAAAAACATATTACTTTGACCACAATTCACATTCCGTAGGAGGAGACAGGATTAGAACATTTCTATTCTTGCCCAATGCTGCTAAATTTAAAGTCAATTTAACTGTTCACTGCAGTCTTCCTTCAAAAGACCAAAAGCAAGCCTCATTTTCTGGTGACAAAATGCTCTGGAACATCATCATGAGCTGTGTTGTTGCTCAAAGGAAGATGACAGGTCACAAAAAGCAGTCTTAAGCTCACAGCCAAGGCTCCTGCTGAACACCACTGCTTATGCCTTCATTCGTACTCCCATCCATTTATGTCTGAATGTATGTATTTAAACAATAATTTCCTAAACTTGTATTATATTAGAATATGAAGGTGAATGAGGCACAGTCCCAGGCCTTGAAAGGCAAGCAGTCTAATAAAGACACGCACACACAGAAAGAAATAGAGAAAATTCTCCATCAAATTAAATCTGGGGTGCCGATGGCTCCTCTCTCCTTTTCACTTCTGCATCCTCCCTCAGCTACTCCCTAGAGTCTTTCATTTCCTGTTTACTCAAGGACCCTCCTTATCATTTGAAAGGCAACTCAGAAGTAACTGTCTAGCCTTCCTCTTTCAGGAAGCCCATGTGGATTTACCAGGTGAGACACAGGAAACATTTTACAGTTGACTCCACAATTACTTTCTTCTTTTTCAATCTTCCTCTCTAGGCTTGAATCTCCACTCTCCTCCCCTTTACAATTTTTAAAACCAACTTTCTTCTGTGAGAAATAATTTCTTTAGGTTATATTTAACTTCTTGAAGATATCAGCATCTGAACTAGTTTTTCAACCTCTCGTGCCATTCGGGATTTTCAAGGACTTCTATAGGCTATGAAACTTCTGCAAACTCATTTACATTGACCTCGTCAGATCTCTGTGACAGGCATCTACTAGAAAAGTTCTTCCTCCTCCATTCAACCTGAGATCAAAGATCCCTGGAGGGAAACATGGGTAGAATTGTGGTAGTTAAGGTCTGTGGTGTTTGGAATTAACTTTTATTTCTGCTGGCCCACCAGGTTCAGGGTGCTAATTCCTAAGGGTTATTTTCCTACCTCTACTTGAAATAATATTATATAGTATTATTTTATCTAGGTGAAAAGGCCAGACTCTAGGTCTAAGGAATGGCTCTGAGCTTACTGCTCCACCTGTACCTATGTGATCAGTGCCATCAAATGAAGAAACTGAGGAGCCCTCTTCACTACCTCCTTCCTCCAGCCTTACCTTAGGGGACTGCTTGAAGACTAGTGAGCATCCCTGCCTGTGACATAATGTTCCTCCACCCCTTAGCTCCAGTGGCTGGAACAGGAGGCTAAGCATCTCTTGGGCAGCTAGTATTTAAAGCTCTTTGCTCATTTCTGTATGTGTGTCCTCTCCCCAGAGAAAAAGATGGGAAATCATCAGGGAAGAGGGATGAGAGATTGAAGAATTAGAGTTAAAAGTGGGGTTTGGAGAGGGTTACAGCTTAAGGAAACTTGAGAAATGACCTCTTAGAATCCTAGGATTGACTAAAAGCATTTGCCCAAAAAAAAAAAAAAAAAAAAAAAAAAAAAAAAAAAAAAACCTAAGGGAAAGAATTTAAGTGACTTGGAGTTTTCAGCAAAGAATTCGGCGATTCTAAACTGTGGTGCTCTGTACCAGGAAGGAACAAGTCCCTGGCGTGGTCTCCTGCATCCCGAGGCACCTGAAACAGGAGACTGAGATCCCAGCATATTGAAATTACATTAACTGAAATGTTATTTTCTTTCCATGGAAAAATTATAGCAAGGAGATTAAGGTATGATTAAGTGCATTTCAAAGGAAAATAAACATTTATTGCAATAAATAACCATAAAATAGATTTAATAATACTCTAAAAATACTTTCATAAATTGGAAAACAGTGAAACTTCTTTTCACCATGCCTGAATTTTCACAGAGCATTATATGAATGATTAGAAATATTCACCACTAACTCAGGGGCTGTGTGGATTCATGGCATGGCTCTCAGCTGACCACCTCGCATCTCTGTCACTGCACGTCTCTCTCTGCAAAAGGAGATACTTCTTTTCTACTTTCTCAGAAAGCATATGCTGAAACAAGTAACATAATAAAAGGTTTTATCTCTTAGAAAACATGATGCTCACAGATACATTTTATTTTTATACACAACCTTTTAAGCCAACAATTCTAAGTATACCCTCATTGTAACTCCCTGATACACACATGCACACACACACACACACACACACACACACACACACTGAGCAAGAAGTTGCAACAGATCCAAATAAAGTTACAGAGAAAAAAATATTGGAATGGGAGACCAGACTCAATATCAGTTCAACAGAACACAGTATATTTTAAACAACAGCACACTTCATTAAGTCAAGATAAACACAGGAGTTTCGAAATTTAGAGCAGGCAGGCCAGGTGCGCTGGCTCACACCTGTAATCCCAGCACTTTGGGAGGCCAAGGTGGGTGGATCACGAGGTCAGGGGATCGAGACCATCCTGGCTAACACGGTGAAACCCTGTCTCTACTAAAAATACAAACAATTAGCCGGACGAGGTGGCGGGAGCCTGTAGTCCCGGCTACTCGGGAGGCTGAGGCAGGAGAATGGCGTGAACCCGGGAGGCGGAGGTTGTAGTGAGCCAAGACTGCGCCACTGCACTCCAGCCTGGGCAACAGAGAGAGACTCCGTCTCAAAAATAAATAAATAAATAAATAAATAAATAAATAAATAAATAAATAAATAAAAGCAGGCAGCAATCAATATATTTCCCCTCCACTCTGTGGAGCCATCATACTGTCCGTGAGCCGTCTCAGAATATATCGGCCTCCTTGGCAACATTCCCCACACCAAATATGATCTCTCCTTTGCAATACCCTTTCCAGGGGTCTAATATATGGCACCATTATCACCTAGTGTTTATTTATTTAGTTAGTTATTATGCTTATTTATTTAGTTATTATATGCTGCCAGTCATCACTTCTGGCTGGACTGTCAAAAGCTCTGTCTGGAGAGCTTTTGAAAAATATCTTTCCCACCATACACCCACAGAAATTCAAGTTTAATTGACCATAGATGGGATAGAAGAAGCCTAAGTTTAAAAGGCTCACCAGGTGATTCTAATGTGGTTGGGATCAAACACTGGTTGAATAAGAGAGAAGCTTTCACTTATCCAGGTGGAGAGAGTGAAAAAAACATATTGATGCTCAAAATATGCATCTCACTTAAGGAATCACTCTTATGCAAAACAGGCACAGTTGTGTCCCTGATGGCCCAATGCGTAACTCACCGTGTTATAAGTGAAATTCTGCATTTAATTCTGTACTTTTGGGCAGGCTGACCATATACCTCAAACTAGGACACTTCTGAGAGAGAATTGCATAGGTAGAACCAGCCAAACTGGGACACCCTAATTATAATAACGAGTCACCCTAATTATGGTAGATCTTTCTAAATTGGGAAACATTTACAGACTTTTGGGATACAACTTACTGCCCCAGAACAAATTAGTTTTCTCATTTGTAGAATGGTAAGAATAATACTTGTCTTACAAATTGGATAGATGTTTAAATGGAGACATTTATATGAAATGCCTTTGTAAACTTTGAAGTGCTATATATATAAACTTTATATACTATTTGAGCAAAACAGTTGCCATCAGAGAGATGGCATATCTAGAAAGTGTTAATATAGGAGCATTGACAATTATTATTCAGGACCCTCTCTTCTCCTTCAATCCCACTGCTAATTTGGAAGTCAAGCAAGCCAAAAGAAGAAATCCACAGATCCCTATCAAAGGCACGCATTGTCCTGTCATGAGAGGTGTTACATACCTAACATGTTAGGTGCCTTTTGCCAGATATTCTGGTACATATCTCTTAGGACATCAAAGAGAATTTACAACTGCAGGATGATAGTTGCAAAAGTCTTTAGTAACTATAACCATTACCAAACCAACTATGCTTTACAGATTAAAAGACAATGTAATTTAGAGAAGGAAGGGCCTTCAGAGATGCTCATCACTGCTAGCTTTATTTCCTTGGTTGTTTCTTAACCTTTCTCATTCTCAGTTTTCTTATGCAAAAATGGAGAAAATGATGCTCTCTTACCCTAAGGTTGTCTGTGGATTGAAGTGGGAATATTTGTGTTTAGCACATGGAAGGCACACAATAAATGACAGCTGTTGTTACTATTACCATCTTGACTATCAGTTCTTGATCTGCTCATTAACCCATGAAGCGAACAGCGCAGAAATAGCTCTGACAAAAAAACAGAAGAGAGGCAGAGAAAGAGGAGAAAGAAAAGGATAATCATTCTCATTTTGCAAATGTGGATGGATACTGAGATTTGGGTTTATTAATAGAAGTGATGTGTCCTGTTGTATCCAGAGAGCATGCTTGACACAAGCCTGACTGAAGGATCTCATCTGTTGTGGGGCTGCACATTGATGGCATAGGATAGCAGGTGTCACACAGAACCACCGACCCATTTATGGTAACCATCACTATCCTCTCTCCCGTGGCCCTGTCCTTTGAGATTATTTTCTTAACCTCCCTGACCATCCACATTTTACATCCACATCGTGCAATCCTTAGCATTTAACTATGAGGTGGAATGTACCTGAACACATTTAGATAATTTATTTTCAGTGCTAAAATGTTTTTATAACCTAACCTAGATTAGATGGAGCCTTTTCCTCTTTTACAATGCAAGAGAAGCAATTGAAAGAAGTGAATGTGTTATTGCGGGCACAATGGAGCCATTGAACTGCAGTGCAAAAATGCAGTAAGGGATACAGATGGAAGAAGAATGTCAGGAAAAGACAGCAGAGGTTCCATAACTAAGGTCAGAAGGGACAAGGAAAGAGTGCTCCTTCTCTGCCCTATCCCAGAGAGATAAGGCAGGTAACAGGAGGGCATTGAGGTGGAACTTTATGCAATCTAGGGTTCTTTGCTTTGGGCATTGATATATGCCTTGCAAAGAGATATTCCTGCCTCTACTTCTTGGGAGGAGCTGGGTGAATGGATGTTGTTGCTAACACCCCATCTGCCTGGGTCATGGGTTTCTATATCTAAGTCTTAAAAGATTGGTGGGTTTACCAACCAAAAGTTTGTTATCAAGGGCTTGAGAAGAACAAGTCACTAGGTCCTTATAAAGAATCTTTCATTCTTAACTAAACTTGAAATCCCAAATCTCAAAATAAACATGAAACTAGGTTTCCCATGTGGCACAGTGCCCTATAATTTTCAGCTCACTAGGCTCTATAAATTTCAGCTTTTGAATTCACAGGCAACATTTGAATGGGCAAATGAGTTCACTTGCCCTGAGATCTGGCTGCAAGATTTGGTACCCAATATGAATCTGTATCTGAGGACAGTGCTGGGAGAAAGCTTCCTGACCCCAATCTTCATTTCTCCTTTGCCTATTACTTTACTTGTGTATGGCTGCTTAAAAGTGGCACATTTGGTGGAATGTGAATCCCACCATTTCTGATGGAGTATTCCTCTGATAAAAAAGTAGGGTAGGGTAGGCAAAGCCAGTTAAACAGTCAGCTTGGCAGACTCCAGCAAAAGAGCTACTAACAAAATATTGAGATCTGTGGAAAGATAAAGTCCACAGAGTTGAAGCACTGACCTCTACACATTCATAATCAAAATATGAAGGTAGCAGATCTAGGATTTAATACTCTCCTCTTCTCTTGTTTCCTTCCCGTTTCCTGCCCCCTATACTCCACAAACACACACATAAGACCTGGATGATAGCTTAATGGCAATTCCATACCCACTTTTAATCTACCCAAATTACCAGGTTCCCACTGCCATATGCCAAGGTGCCAGTGAGCTTTCTGGTGCCACCCAGCAATTCAGAGTGGTTACGATGGTAAGATGAGAGCTGTGCTTCTGCTACAGTTGGCCTCACAAACTTCCCTTGCTTATGGCTTCTGAACTGCAATAATAAACCCCTTGGAGTGAAAAAAAAAATGCCAAGGAATGAGGAAGGGAACCCAGACTAAATATGAAAACAAGAAAATAAAACATCCATTTTCAAATCGTAAGACAGGAAAAAACAGGGGCAGGAACTGGTCGTTAAAGATATTGTTTTTATAGGACTCCTGGCAAGTAGAAATTCACTTTACATACAAAAGACAAATACATTCATTGATTGGAAACTGCATAAAAATTACAGCATTTCGTTTCTGTTTTCTTGTTTTAAATTATAAATTCATTCTTATCTTCATAACATTTTCTGTGATTTGGTCATTTTCTATTTTGACTAGTGAAAGATTCTCCTACAAACTCAGAGTATGAATTGGCTGAATTGTACAAGTGGAATAGAGAAAAAACTCTCCTTCACTCACCCTTTTATATTTAGCTCTTTCTTTTACATGGCCCTTAGAGAGCTACCCAAATCCTTTCATTATCAAGTATAAGACCCTTTACAATTTCAAGGGTAGCCAATGTCCCACCACACTTTCAGACCCCATCTCAGTTTTGTCCTTGGCCTCCCTCTCATTTAACTTCCTTTGTTTTCATCTCCCATTCTTTCCCTTGGCAAATGTTGATGTGCTAGGAATATAGCAGTGCAGAAACAGAACAAAAATCTCAGCCATTATTTAAATAGGAGAGACAGGCAATAAGGAAAATAAATACAATATATTTTGTTTCATGGTGATAGGTTAAGGAAAAAATAAAACGAAAAGGTGAATGCTTGTTGTGTTTGCCTGGGTAGACCGTGTTGTTAAGGACTTCCTCCTTGAGTAAAGCAAGCCCTATGACTACTGGTGGTCAGAGGGCAAGTGATATCAGGATGCTTGTTCTTTTATTAGTTCTCAACCGATACACAAGCAACTTGACACCAAACAGCTGCTTGACACCAGATCAAGGAACAGTGATCTTATTTAATATGCTTTGTGTTCACCGTGGCAGGCATTGTGAGGGAAGTAAAAAAGTAACAGAAATAAAAGATAACTTTGTTTTTATTTTGAAACTTCAAATAGATTCCACTTTCTTGAGGGTAGAAATCAGCAGAATGAATCATTATATGCTTTGAAAACTTGACAGAAACCATGCTGTAGAAAAACTGTGTCACTAGTAGGACATCAGAGAAGGCTCCATCTAGTAGCTCGCTTATGATCTAAGATCTGAGCTTTAAAAACCGTGACATGGGTGACTGGAAAAGGACATTGGAGATGAGGAGAACAACAGGGCTCTGTAGTCCTGAATTCCTCAACAGAGTTTTAAAATAATCTATGAGCCAATGCATTTGGAGCTCCAAGATAATTTCCAGTTTCCAAACTTGTCTCCAACTCTCTCTGCCACTTTCACCCCACCATACATTGTCTCCTTTCTTCATGCCTAATTTTCTCTTTGGTAGTTTGGATAATTCAGTACTCAGGATCATGTTCTTTTCAATGTTATTTTCCTAAGAACTTTATGAGCACCAGGCTCTTCATAGGCTACTGAAATGAGGAAAGCTCTGACCCTCCACTCAAGGAGCTGCTAAGCTGGTAAGTGAGCTAACAACTATCCAACGATGGCATATAATGCTCACTCTTTCACAAAATCTGTTCTCCCTTGTTTTGTTTACCCAGAAGAAGCCACATTTCCAGTCTCCTTTGTAGGTAAAGGTAGCTTCAGTTGTGGCCAGTGAGGCATATTCCAGAACTCTTCTCTAAAATTAATCTTTAGTTGATTTCTAGTTCTGGTACAAAACCAGCCTACTTAGGACAAATAACTAGAAAATTAGGCAAAATATATAAAACAAATCTTTCAGACATTGAGAGAAAAGGCAGAGTGGGACTGTGATCATTGAGAAAAGGGAAACAGAGGTAAAGCCTGCTATTGCCCTTGCTTTCTGCCTGTAGACAATTTCTGGAAGATGGCAAAGGCAGGAAGATCCCAAGCAATGCGAAAGAAATGTTGCTAAGCTGAAAAGACAAATATTGAATTTGTGGGAGGCTGAGGCAGCCAGAATTTGTGGGCAAATTATTGGAGAGTAACAATTTCTGCAGAGAAATATGCATAAAGGCCCCCTTAACTATGCATGGATGCAACAAAATTCCACAAAGCTGCACAAATAGTAACTGCTGAGGAAAAAAACTATGGGAACTGTAACCTGAACAACTCCTAGACTTTAAGCAAGGTTAAGAGATACTCAAATCCCTTCCAGCAGAGCCGAGAAACCCATTTAGCCTCAGGGAAGTCAGTAAAGAACCTAGAGAATCATGCGTTGATAGTTTTGCTTAATTAGCCCTAGAGTTAGGGCTACTTTGGGCAACCCTAACAAAGCTTAAAAACAAGTTTTGAATGCATTAATGTGATTTGCAAATAACTTAATTGCCTAACAAGACAAACCTTAGCCCTTCTTAGAGAAAAATAATAATAAACCACTATTATAAAATTTATAATGATATTCAATAAAAATTCACTAGACAAGCAAAGAAACACCATATTATTACCTCAAAACAGAAGAAAATAAGAAGCAGAATGAGAAGTGACAGAAATAATGGAATTATAAGAGAATAATCTAAAATCAACTATTATAAATGTGATCAATATCTCCTAAAGGACAAGATAGTCATAATCATAATAATCAATAAGAATACTTCCCAGAAATAACAATACAATATCTGAAATAAAATTTTTCTTAATAGGATTAATAGTAGATTGATACTGCGGAAGAAAAGATCAGTAAAAATGAAGACACAGCAATTGAAACGAAATTGAAGCACAGGAAGGAAAAGAAGAAAAAATAGACTCAGGGACCTGTGGGACAATATCAAACAACCAACACATGCAAGATTGTTTTCTGAAAGGAGTTGGAAAAAAAGGTGCATAAAATTTTTTTGAGTAAATGCTGAGGTCTGACCCGCAGACCCAGGCTGCGTGATGGATGAATAATGTACTCAAACACCGGTATTCAGTGAAAGAGCAGCTAGGGGGCCAGGCCACTCACAGAAAGAGTTGTAGCAGCCACATGCCCTGACTAGCTGGCCCTGTGGGCATTTATTCAGCACAGATTTAATGACAAAGGCTTTGAGTCAACACACTTGTGGATAGTTAATGTGGTCGCCCTCCCCAGAGAAAGCAGTCCTACAAATGATAGAAGTTGGTCTTAGGACCACATGAGTAAACAAGCTCTTTAGATAAACTCCCTTACATTCCTTTGTACCTACTCTAAGCTATTAGCTCACTGTAAGAGGATTAGGCTGTTTTCAGCCATAACTCTCTTCTGAGGCTGTTACAAAACCTTCCTGCCTTCGAAGGAAGTTTGCTTCTCCTTCCTATAATTTCCTCTGACAATTTTTCCCACCACCCTGACTGACATCTCCCCCTTTTCTGTTTTTAGCATCAGGTTTTGTTGGAGAGTACAGATGTATGCAGCAACAGGTCTGTCAGGCGTGGTGGTCACTGCCCGTATTCCAGCTTTGCATCCTAGAATTAGTAAATAACATAAGACAAACATGAGTATAATTAGCAACATTCTTTGCCAATCAAGGAGTGACCTGTAGTGTTACTTGGCAATCTAGTTTGATGTGTGCTGTTACTAAGGAACCCCATTACGGGTATGTTAATCCCTCTCAGTTAAGTAGTCACATTGTTAGAAGCTGGGAAGGGGGTGTTTGTCAAAGCAACAGGGCAGAAGAAAGGTGGATTTAAGAGATGAGCCCAATAGAGTGTAGCAGATACCGCTGTAGGCAAAATGAGAGAATAAAAAGGAATAAATTGTTTGGAGTGAATGGTGTTTGTGTTTGAAGCAGGATTTGCTTTGCCTTCTGAATTGTCTTCTTCAACATTCTGTCTGGGGCCTGTGTCATCCACAGAAGCCACATTGTCTGGGGCTGCGAGTCCTGTAGGGTCATTTTCTTCATTTCTGGTACTGGGTTGGGTCCTAGCCATGTCATAATATGGTTTGATGCATCGTGCTGGAATCCAAAGAGGACCTGAGGGGGTATGAACACAAGCATATCCTCTTCCCCATGTTAGCAAATCATTTGGATCACACCATTCATTACTGTTTACATCTTACCATAAAACTGCAGGTTTTATGTCTTGAGAGGTTTTAGCAAAGTGCTTTTCTACAGCTGATTGAAATTTATCATCTAAATTTAAAAAATTAAGCAGTGCTCTACACATTCAGAGAAACTTCTCTAGTAACAAACTATGGAAATGATCCCTGAAAGTATAGTCCTTGGGAAAGTTGAAATTGTTATAGTTAAGTTTCTCCAATTTTGGTGGAAAAATTGATGCAACTGGGTGGCTTGGTCAAGCAGTGATGTCATAACCTGAAGGTCTGCTTGATCCTTGCTGTAAGCCAATGGGCCAGGCAGTGAGCTGTAGGCTCAAATATGTGTGATAAAAATAGGATGTGTATGTTGATCTAGCAATTGCCGAAGTCAGAGAAAAAGAGCATGGGGGGCTCCAGAGTAGACTGAATTAGTGCTGTCTCAAGGTTCTGCAATAAATAAACAGAGTAAGGCCAGGCGTGATGGCTCACGCCTGTAATCCCAGCACTTTGGGAGGCTGAGTTGGGTGGATCATGAGGTCAGGAGTTCAAGACCAGCCTGGCCAAGATGGTGAAACCCAATCTCTACTAAAAATACAAAAACTAGCCAGGTGCAGTGGCAGCCGCCTGAAATCGCATCTACTTGGGAGGCTGAGGTAGGAGAATCGCTTGAACCTGGGTGGCAGAGGTTGCAGTGAGCCAAGATTGTGCCACTGCACTCCAGCCTGGGCAACAGAGTGAGACTATCTCAAAACAAACAAACAAACAAACAGAGTAAGCAGAGTCACTAACAATATTGATGGGCTGAGCAGAAAAAGTCTCCAAAGCCAATATTAAGGCTCCAACCTCAGCTCTTTGAGTGCTAGTAAACCCAGATCAAGTGAGGGAATTACATGGTCTTCACCAGATGGCCACTTTTCCATGTTTGCCCGTGCATCAGTAACAGTGTTAAAGCATTAGGTATGGGGGAGAGAACTACTTTTGTAGGCATAATTACAGGAGTACGAGATAAGAACTGAAGCAGTTTGTCAGCAGGGAGGGTATGTTCTAAATGGCCTGTGTCATCAGTGAGTGGTATCTGAAGATCTAAAGACAGGGGCAATACTGCTTCAAATTGCCTTTGTTCAAAGAAATTCTTATGACATCAAGGTCATAACCTAGCAACTGATTGCATCATCTGCAGCCTGAATAGATGACTTTACTAAGTAGCTGGATATAGGGAGAGAGTGTTTTAGTCCCAGTATGTGAGCAAAAAACCCATTCTACAAAGTGCAGTCCTGGGGTCATCTGTCCTATTAACCCTGTAGGGGAATATTTAGTGGGAAAAATAAACAACTGGACAGAATATTGGGTGTCCATGCAATCCATTTGCCTTTGGGAAATAGTTTGCTCTCCTTCTTCAATTTCCCTTTTTGCTGCAGCAGTCAAATACCTGGGAGAATCCAGGGCTATATTGCCCTTTAAGATAGAAAACAACTTTTGCAACTTATCAGTAGATATGCCCAAGATGGGGCAAAGGCAGTTAATATTGCCCAATAATTTTTGATTATCATGTAAGGTATGTAAGTTGCTATATTTAATTTAACCTTTTGAGTTCTTACTGACTGGGAAGTTAGTATGTACCCAAGATATTTCCAAAGAGAAGACATCTGTACTTTTTCGGATGCTATGATTAAACCTCTTAGGTATGTATTCTTTACAACAGAGGTATAAAAATTTACAAGTACTGGCTCCTTTGGGGCTGCTAATAAAATATCCATAAAATGAATAATCTTGCAATCAGGAATTTCTTTTCTACTGGGGGGCAAAGCTTGATTTGCATGATACTGACACATGGTAGGACTGTTTAGCATCCCTTGAGGAAGCACTTTCCAATGAAATCAGCAAGTTGGCCTCTCATTATTGATAGCTGGTATTGTAAATGCAAATGTTTCTGTCCTGTTCTGCTAGGGAAATAGTATAAAAACAGTCTTTTAAGTCAATAATAATTATATATCATCTCAAGGAATCACTGCAGGGGAGGGAAGGGCCCGCTGAATGGGCCCCATAGGTTGCAAATTTGCATTAATAGCATGTAAGTTATGCAAAAGTCTCCATTTACCAGACTTTCTGGGAATGACAAAAATAAGCGAATTCCAAGGGCTGTTTGATGGTTCTATATGGCCAGCTTTTAATTGCTTCTCAACTAATTCATGGGCTCTTTAATTTGTCTTAACCCTTCAGAGGTTACTGTTTTACTTAAGTTGGATATGGAGAGAGTCACATTAGGGGTAAGGGAGAAATAATAGTGGCCATTATTAGAAAAGGGTTTTTTAAATTCTTAGATTTTAGCAGAGAATTATAATCTGGGATGTCGCTTGTATACAAGGAACACATGAAATTTTGCCATGGGCTTCCCGTGGAGCTGGAGGGCAGCAGTGTGGTCCCTGGGCAGCAGATGCCCTTTATTAAGTTGAAGACATTTCTTTCTCTCCCTAGTTTGGTAAGAATTTTATTCCAAAAGAGCATTACATTTTGTCAAATTATTTGAAAATATACATTGAGATTATTTTATGTTTTCCCCTTATTTTCTCTATTAGTATGAGCTGTGGTTGAGGATAATTGACCACAAAAGAACCAAAAAAGCTTTTCTGGATTCATGAGAATTTTCTGGGTCTTGATTATTGCTGTTATCTGTAATCAAACTGTGAATTTAAAATGTGTGCATTTTCTTGTATGTTATACTTTTACATAGTTTATTTTAAAAATACATTTGGATTGCAGTCTTGTCACCTTATTGTGTTATAGCTTCCCCTGTTCTGCTGCCTAAAATTTGTGCGTAGTGATCAGAGCTCTAGCTGCCATCTTATACCTTATCATCTGATATGAGGATGACAGCCATGGATGCAAGGAATCCTAGTCTCTAAGAGCTCTGAGAAACTAAGCTGCAATATCTAGTTCTGCACTGACTACTTCTAGATTTTTACCTGAGAGAAAAATAAACCTCAAAAATGTTAGGCAGGAATCTAGACCCAACATGGCGGTATCACCCAGCATGGCAGGCCCTTTGTTAGGACTTCCCACCCTTCACTTCCTGCTAAGACTCTCAGTGCGCGAAAAAAGCCCGAGCCTGCCAAAGAACCCCCACTCTGCACAAGCTCCAGGACACGTTATCCCCAGAAATCAAAACCTACCTCAAGAAAGCCGATACCTACAAACCCCGCCTACCTCGCTGTACAAAAGGCCCCTGATACCCGCCCCGAGTGAGACTTCTTCAGCCCTCCCCCTAGACCGGTGAACCTCGCCCGGGAGCCCAATAAAGGCTGCCTTTGTTCTCATCTGCCTCGTGTCTTTTTGCTCGGCTCCCTCATTTACATTACAAAAAATATTAACCTACTGTTACTTTCTGGCAATCCTAATTTTAAATACTGAAATAACTAAATGCAATATGGTACCATAAACATTTGATGCAGAGGAAGTACCAGGAACATTTAATAAAGTTCATGATGAGTTATAACTAGTTGGATTTCAGTAAAAACACTGTTGGCAAGCGGTGGGGTTAGGGGCAGGGGAGAGAGAGAGAAAGATTTGAAGTGGACCTTAGAAGTGAATATAATTTTAGTACACAAATGTTGAGGAAACCAGCCCCACACCACCCAGCGGGTACCCTGAGTCTGGCAGAGACAAAAGAGACAGAATAAGCATTTAAAAGGCAGGTCCAGGGGACCAGAGTGTCAGAGGCTTGCTCACGGCCCAAGCTCTTGGCCTCCACCCAATTTATTGGCTTACAAGCTCTTTGCTCTTAGGGCAGATGGAAGGGTGAGGAATGGATGAGGAAAAGGATTAATCAGTGAAGGAGAACTTGTGAGTCATTTGATAAGATGTATAGCAGTGGCATTTTCTGTGAATTTCCTTGAGCAAAGGCATGTGTCTAAACTACTTAAGATCTTTAACTTATCGGGACTGAAACAGGTGGGAGCAGGTTTCAGGAGGAGCCAAGATATTTGATTATACTCCAGTGCTTCAAGGGAGTGTTATTCCCTGAGCAACCTGTGGAATGCGGCTGAGTGGTTATGCTCTCGGGGCATAAAGACATGAAGGCAATAAGGAGACTTTTCTCCTCAGAGACTGCCCATGGCTTCCCATGGGTGTCTCACACAGGGGAGACCAACTCAACTGGCACCCCAGAAACTCTCTTTCCCACAACAAATGTGGTAGAAAAGCATTCAAGGAAAAAGACTGTCATTAAAATAGGTGCACAGATGATGAGAGGTAGAAGCATTCTAGAGGTAGAAGGTGATGTAGGGAACATGTATAGGAAAATAAAAGGACAAAGGGCTAAGCAGTTATGCTGGACTGCTCTGGAGAACCTGACTGGAGAGCTGGGATTCATTAAACTGTAAGAAGTCAAGAAAGGTTTCTGGGCAGTGAAGTAATAGGTAAAATTAACCCATGGCAGCCCAGAGAGAAGCAGCAGAATAAATTTAGGGAAAGCAGAAAGTATGCATAAGAAGCAAAACATTTAGGGCCGGGTGTGGTGGCTCAAGCCTGTAATCCCAGCACTTTGGGAGGCCAAGACGGGCGGATCACGAGGTCAGGAGTTTGAGACCATCCTGGCTAACATGGTGAAACCCCGTCTCTACTAAAAAATACAAAAAACTAGCCGGGTGAGGTGACGGGTGTCTGTAGTCCCAGCTACTCGGGAGGCTGAGGCAGGAGAATGGCCTAAACCCGGGAGGTGCAGCTTGCAGTGAGCTGAGATCCGGCCACTGCACTCCAGCCTGGGCGACAGAGCGAGGCTCTGTCTCAAAAAAAA
>NW_016803181.1:1309595-1330970 GCF_001698545.2 Rhinopithecus bieti
AAAAAAAAAAAAAAAAAAAAAAAAAAAGCAAAACATTTAGTTTAGCTAAAACCTGGGATGTGTTGAGAGGAGTTGGGTATGGAATAGAATAACAATTTTGAATTATTGGCTTGGTGTGAACTTACATCTTTAAAAAGTATAAGTGATTATTTCTGACTTAAAATCAATTTGCCTATGGAATAATATAGAAGTTACATATTAGAATTAGTAAGGCAGTGTGGATGAAAATACAAGATTGGAGTCTATTAACATAGTACGGACAAGAGAAAATAAGAATCAGGATCAAAAAAGAAGGTAGGAAAGTTTGTGTAGTAATGAAATCAGGACCTGGAGAATGATTGCATGTGAGGGACCCTGGGTAAGAGATGAGTCAAGGCTGGCTTTGAGGGTGCAAGTCTGAGATAGTTACTCAACCAAGAATGATGCAACAGGGGTAGTGACTTTCAGGATATAATTCTTCCATCCAACCCTGGGTTGTGACACCCTTCTTTAGAGAAATTAAATTATTCTACCTACGCTGATACATGGAAAGAAGGGGAGAAGTGTAAAATGCAGAAAATACTATGATAAATATGGGAGACACAGGGTTATTGGAGTTTCAAAAGGAGAATAGATTTTAAAATAGAGCAAATCTATGTTTGAAGAGATAATCACTAATAATTTTCAAAGCAATGAAAGATACCAAGCAACAAATTTAGGTAGCTTTACAAATATCAAGCAGGTAAAAATTATATAAAGAAAACGTCACATAAGTATATAATACAAAATAAAAACCTTCAAAACAGAAGACAATTTAAGTCTAACAGCTGACTTATTAATAGAAAAGATGGGAGTCAGTAAGCAATGGGAGAATTTCCTCAAAGTGTTTAAAGAAAATAATCACCAACCTAGCATACACTTCTATCCCCATTGAATACATGCTTTAAAAAGAAAGGCAATATAACCTTGCCAGACAAACAAAACCTGAGATAATCTATCATTAGTGAAATAGCCCTAAAGGAAATAATAAAGGGTCTTCTTCAGGCAAAAGGAAAGGATACCAGGTGGAAAAATAATAATGAAATAATTAATGAAGAAGAATATAAACAACAAAAATATGAGCCAGTGCTTTTCCCACTGTGCAACTTTCCCTCTCTGTACTTTACTAGTCCATATAATCAGCTCCACTGGTAACAGCATGCACATTAATTATCTCTGCTTGCTATATGATGTGCCAACCTTGGTGAACCCTTACTCTAAATAGGTATGTTTTCCAGACTGTTAGGAATATATCTTTCCAAATACTGAGATATTTTAATTGTAACCATTTGACATTGACACTTCCAAACGCATAGTATACATTTCTATTTTTCATAAAAAGATATGGTAATTGTTTATTTTGGCATTATTTTATAAGATAAAGATGGGCCCATGGATGGGTATAGTGTGATATTTCTCCCACATTAAGCAAACTAACACTTTCATGTATTGAGTCACCTGTCACTTTAGTCAATAAGTCTACCTCTAATAGCCTCTCAAACTATAATTTGATATTTCTAACCTGCTGTGGAATCAGAAAACAAGTGATCAGGCTTAGTATCTGTTTGTTTATCAAACCTACAAATACTAGATGCAGTATGGATTTTTTGGAGGGAGAAAAATGGCAAGCTATTTCCAAATTTTTTTATATAAATTAGGTTTAATCTTGATAACTATACTTTTAATACCCATTATTCTTGAATATGTATACAAAAATTATCAGTGAGACAGTCACTAGAATTAGAAAACACATTAGCAAAGAGAATTCATTATATTAAGAAAATAATACATTATAACCAAACAGGATTTATTCTAAGAATCCAATAATAATTCAATGGTATGGAATTCTTTAAGATAATTCAGCATATTAATAGATACAAAGAGGAGAAACATAATAATTTCCACAGATACTGACAAAGTGGCTGAAAGAATTCTCTAATCATGCTAAGGAAGTGTTAACATGATTAGAGAATTCTTTCTACCACTTTGTCAACATCTGTGGAAAAAGAAGCAATAAGAAATGCTTCCTTAACATGATTAGTCCTCAACTCAACATCTCACCTACTTAGTGGGGAAATACTGGAAACTTTCCACTAAAACCGAAAACAAGACAAGGATGGCCACTATCCACTACTATTCAACATAGTAATAGAGATATTTACCAATGTGATTTGGCAAAAGAAGACAGAGAAATATAATTGAAAAATAAAATTACTTCCATTTTCAGATCATATGATATCATACATGAACCATTCAAGAAAATGATAAAAAACTCAAGAAAAATAATTTAGTAAAGTAACAGAAAATGTAACCAACATAAAAAAATCACATTTACAAACAATAACCAGTTGGGAGGTATAATGTAAGGCAACCCCGTACTTACAACATCAATAAAAACAGAACATAGGAAAGACAAGCCTTCCTGAGGAAACCATGAAAATACACACCTGTGAAGGATGCAAGTAGACTTGAACAAATTTTTCATTTTAATAATTTTAAAATATTTAAAATCTTTAGATATTAACATTTAAAAACATTTAATCTATAATTTACTAATTGAATATTAAATATTTATATATAATAATTTTAGTAGTTTTAAATTTACTACAACACCTCTATACTTAAAATAATGTCACTGGCACATGAAAGACAGACCAAATAGAACGAAATTAAATGTCCCTAAATAGTCCCAGGAACATGTAGAAATTTAGCATAACTATAAATTATATGTAATGAGTTTCTCTGAGTTTCTAAAATGATTCTAAAACAATTTAATGTGCATAAGAAGACTGAACAAAAGAATGAGTTCTTTCTGTGGGAAAAGAAAGTTAAAAATGTAGAAGCTCTGTAGAAAAGGAAAAACTCTGTAGTGTTTGATTGGATTATAGAAAATACAGACACACAGATATAGATAGATTAGATGTGGCGGTAGATGTAGTTATTTCCCAGCTCTGTCAACTGCAAGGGACTTAAAGTAGTGATATCCGATAGAAAGAAGCATAGCTAGTATTTAGGTCCTGACATCTAAACACTATTTCATTTTTTTCTAAAAGGAACTAATGATTCTTGGAGAAATGCTAATTCTAGGATTAGAGCAGGAAAAGCTGGCGGTATTTTGGACCACAAAGTTTTGGTGTTGTGCCACAAATTAAAGGAGTGCTCAAAATCTGATGGGGCTATGTCAAAATGACACAGTAATCTGCTCAAAAGAGCTTTTCACTGACCAAATTTAGATAATTTTGAGCACAAAAGTGAAATATTTCAGTAATATAACATATTGAAAAAAAGGTGAATTCATAAGTTGATACTTATCCAATAAATAAGAACAAATGTACAAATGAATCAGTGGATATAAGAAATGGGAAATAAAACCCTTATTTACAGAACAGTGCCAACTAATAATGTGTAAGATATGATAGAATATGAAAATCTTCATTTTCCAATTATTATAGTCATAATTGATTATGTAAAGAATCATCCATGGAAGCTAAAATCATTGGTTAAAATATTGTCAAGAAACAGGATATCCACTCAGTGTCAGATTATCAGTTATCAGTTACATAGCAGGAAAGACAACTTTATAAGGAAATTTTTTTTGTTTTTATTTTTAGTTCCAGGGCATATGTGCGGATGTGCAGATTTGTTACATAGGTAAACGTATGCCATGATGGTTTGCTGCACCAATCAACCCATCACCTAGGTATTATGCCCAGCATGCATTAGCTATTTTTCCTAATGTTCTCCCTCCCTGACCTCACCTCACCCCGACAGGTCCCAGTGTGTGTTGCTCCTCTCCCTGTGTCCATGTGTTCTCATCGTTCAGCTCCTACTTATAAGTGAGAACATGTGGTGTTTGCTTTTCTGTTCCTGCGTTAGTTTGCTGAGGATAAATGGCTTCCAGCTTCATCAATGTCCCTGCAAAGGACATGATCTTATTCCTTTTTATGGCTGCATAGTATTCCGTGGCGTATATGTACCACATTTCCTTTATCTAGTCTATTGCTGATGGGCATTTGGGTTGATGCCATGTCTTTGCTATTGTGAATAGTGCTGCAGTGAACATACATGTGCATGTATGTTCAGAATGATTTATATTCCTTTGGGTACATATCCAGTATGGGATTCTGGGTCAAATGGTATTTCTGGTTTTAGATCTTTGAGGAATCACCACAGTGTCATCCACAATAGTTGAACTAATTTACATTCCCGTCAACAGTGTAAAAGCATTCCTAATTCTCCACAACCTTGCCAGCATCTGTTGTTTCTTGACTTTTTAATACTGGCCATTGTGACTGGCATGAGATGGTATCTCATTGTGGTTCTGGTTTGTATTTCTCTAATGATCAGTGATGTTGAGCTTTTTTTCATGTTTGTTGTCTGCATAAATGTCTGTTTTCAAGAAATGTCTGTTTGTGTCATTTGCCCACTTTTTAATGTTTTTTTCTTGTAAATTTGTTTGAGTTCCTTGAAGATTCTGTGTATTAGACCTTTGTTGGATGGACAGATTGTAAAAATTTTCTCCCCACTCTGTAGGTTGCCTATCCCCTCTGATCAGTTTTTTTTTTTTTTTCTGTGCAGAAGCTCTTTAGTTTAATTAGACCTTATTTGTCAATTTTTGCTTTTGTTGCAATTGCTTTTAGCAATTTCATCATGAAATCTTTGCCTGTACCAATGCCCTGAATGGTATTGCCTAGATTTTCTTCTAGGGTTTTTATAGTTTTGGATTTTACATTTCAGCCTTTAATCCACCTTGAGTTAATTTTTGTATGAAGTGTGAGGAAGGGGTCCAGTTTCAATTTTCTGCAAATGAATAGCCAGTTCTCCCAGCACCATTTATTAAATAGGGAATCTTTCCCCATTGCTTTTCTCTGGTTTGTCAAAAATCAGATGGTTGTAGATGTGCAATCTTATTTTTGAGTTCTCTATTCTGTTCCATTGATCTGTGTGTCTGTTTTGTACCAGCACCATGCTGTTTTGTTATTGTAGCCTTATAACAAAAAGTCTGGTAGTGTAATGCCTCCAGTTTTAGTCTTTTTGCTTAAGATTGTCTTGGTTATATGGGCTCTTTTTTGGTTCCATATGAGTTTTAAAACATTGGTTTTTTTCTAATTCTGTGAAGAATGCCAATGGTACTTTAATGGTAATAGCATTGAATCTATAAATTACTTTTGGCAATATGGCTATTTTCATGATATTAATTATTCCTATTTATGAGCATGGAATATTTTTCCATTTGTGTGTGTCCTCTCTGGTTTCCTTGAGCAGTGGTTTCTAGTTTTCCTTGAAGAGGTCAGGTTGATCACTACCCTTGTTAGCTGTGTTCCTAGGTATTTTATTCTTTTTGTAGCAATTGTGAATGAGAGTTCATTCATCATTTGGCTCTCTGCTTGCCTCTTGTTGGTGTATAGGAATGCTTGTTACTTCTGCACATTAATTTTGTATCCTGAGACTTTGCTGAATTTGCTTATAAGTTTAAGAAGCTTTTGTGCTGAGACAAAGGGGTTTTCTAGATACGGGATCATGTTATCTGCAAACAAAAACAATGTGACTTTTCCCCTTCCTATTTGAATTCCGTTTACTTCTTTCTCTTGCCTGATTGCCCTGGCCAGAACTTCCAATACTGTGTTGAATAGGAGTGGTGAGAGAGGGCATCCTTGTCTTGTGCCAGTTTTCAAGGAGAATGCTTCCAGCTTTCTCCCATTCAATATGATATTGGCTGTGAGTTTGTCATAAATGGATATTATTTCAGGTATGTTCCTTCAATACCTAGTTTATTGAGAGTTTTTAACATGAAGGAATGCTGAATTTTATTGAAGGCCTTTTCTGCATCTATTGAGATAATCATGTGGTTTTTGTCTTTAGATTTGTTTATGTAATGCATTATGTTTATTGATTTGCATATGTTGAACTAGCCTTGCATCCCAGGAATGAAGCCAACTTAATTATGGTGGATAAGCTTTTTGATGTGCTGCTGGATTCAGTTTGCCAGTATTGAGAATTTGAATTTTTGCATTGATGTTCATCAGTGATATAGGCCTGAAGTTTTCTTTTTTGTTTTATCTCTGCCAGGTTTTGGTATCAGGATGATGCCAGCCTCATAGAATGAGTTAGGGAGGAGTCCCTCCTTTTCAAGTGTCTGTGATAATTTCAGAAGAAATGGTATCAGCCCCTCTTTGTATTTCTGGTAGAGTTCAGCTATAAATCCATCTGGTCCTGGGCTTTTTTTGGTTGGTAGGCTGTTTATTACTGCCACAATTTCAGAACTTGTTTTTGATCTATTTAGGGATTCAACTTCTTCCTGGTTCAGTCTTGGGAGGGTGAATGTGTCCAGGAATTTATCCATTTCTACTAGACTTTCTAATTTATTTGCATAGAGCTGTGTATAGTATTCTCTGATGGTTGCATTTCTGTGAGGTCAGTGGTGATAGCCCCTTTATCATTTTTATAGGATCTATTTGATTCTTCTCTCTTCTTTATTATTCTAGCTAGTGGTCTATTTTATTTTTTCATTGATTCATTGATTTTTTGAAGGGTTTTTCATGTGTCTTTCTCCTTCAGTTCCACTCTGATCTTGGTTATTTCTTGTCTTCTGCTAGCTTTGGAGTTTGTTTGCTATTGGTTCTCTAATTTAGTCATGATGCCGTGTGTGTCAATTTGAGATCTTTCTAGTTTTTTCATCTTAACATTGCTTTAGCTGTGTCCCAGGGATTCTGGTACATTGTCTCTTTGTTTTCATTGGTTTCAAATAACTTCTAGATTTCTGCCTTGATTTCATTATTTAACTGGGAGTCATTTAGGAGCAGGTTGTTCAATTTCCATGTAATTGTATGGTTTTGAGTCCTAATTTGATTGTGCTGTGGTCTCAGAGACTGTTATTATTTCAGTTATTTTTCATTTGCTGAGGAATGATTTATTTCCAATTATGTGATCAATTTTAGAGTAAGTGCCTTGTGGTGCCAAGAAAAATGTATATTTGATTGTTTTGGGGTGGAAAGATCTGTAGGTATCCATCAGATCCACTTGATCCAGAGCTGAGTTCAAGTTTTGGATATCTTTGTTATATTTTCTGTCTCGATGATCTAATATTGACAGTGGGGTATTAAAGTCTCCCAGTATTATTGTGTGGGAGTCTAAGTCTTTTGTGGGTCCCTAGGGACTTGTTTTATGAATCTGGGTGCTCCTGTCTTGAGTGCATATATATTAAGGACAGTTAGCTCTTCTTGTTGAATTGACCCTTTTACCAATATATAATATCTTTGCCTTTTTTGATCTTTGTTGGTTTTAAGTCTATCTTGTAAGAAACTAAAGTTGCACCTCCTGCTTTTTTCTGTTTGTTTATCATTTGCTTGGTAAACTTTCCTCCATCCTTTTAAGTCTATGTGTATCTTTGCATGTGAGATGGGGCTCCTGAATACAGCACAATGATGGATTTTGACTCTTTATCCAGTTTGCCACTCTATGTCTTTTAACTGGGGCATTTAGTTCATTTACATTAAGGTTAACATTGTTATGTATAAATTTGATCTTGACATTGTGATACTAGTCGGGTATTTTACAGACTTGTTTATGTATTTGCTCCATAGTGTCATTGATCTGTGTATTTCAGTGTGTTTTTTGCAGTGGCTGGTAACAGTTTTTCCTTTCCATATTCGGTGCTTCATTCAGGAGCTCTTGCAAGGCAGGTCTGGTGGTGATGAATTCCCTCAGCATTTGCTTGTCTGAAAAAAAATTTTATTTCTCTTTCACTTACGAAATTTAGTTTGGCTAGATATGAAATTCTAGGTTGGAAATTCTTTAAGACTGTTGAAAATTAGCCCCCAATCTCTTCTGGCTTGTAAGGTTTCTGCTGAGAGATCTGTTGTTTTTCTGATAGGCTTTCCTTTTTAGGTGACCTGGCCCTTTTCTCTGGCTGTCCCACACATTTTTTCCCCTCATTTTGACTTTGGAGAATCTGACAGTTATGTGTCTAGGAGCTGATCTTCTCATGGAGTATCTTACTGGGGTTATCTGAATTTCTTGAATTTGAATGTTGGCCTGTCTTGCTAGGTTGGGGAAGTTCTCCCGGATGATATCCCAAAGCTTGTTTTCCAACTTGATTCTATTCTCCCAATCTTTTTCAGGTACCCCGATCAGTCTTAGGTTCAGTTTTTTAAGAGTCCCATAGTTCTTAGAGGTTTTGTTTGTTCCTTTTCATTCTTTTTTCTCTAATCTTGTCTGCCTGTCTTATTTCAGCAAGATTGTCTTCAAGTTCTGATATCCTTTCTTCTGCTTGGTCTATTTGGCTATTGATACCTGTGTTTGCATTATGAAATTCTCATGCTGTGTTTTTCCACTCCATTAGATCATTTATTTTCCTCTCTACACTGATAATTCTGGTGAATAGCTCCTGTAATGTTTTATCATGGTTCTTAGCTTCTTTGTAGCGAGTTAGAACATAATCCTTTAGTTCAGCAAAGTTCGTTATTACCCATCTTCTGAAGCCTACTTCTATCAGTTCATCTGTCTCAGCCTCAGCCCAGTTCTGTGCCCTTGCTAGAGATGTGTTGTGATGTTTTGGAGGAGAGGAGGCACTCTGGCTTTTTGAGTTTTCAGCATTTTTGTGTTTTTGCATTGATTCTTCCTCATCTTCATGGGTTTATCTACCTTTGATCTTTGAGGCTACTGACTTTTGGATGGGGTTTTTGTGGTGTCTTTTTTGTGGATATCGTTGCTTTCTGTTTTTATTTTAGCAGCCAGGTCCCTCTTCTGTAGGGCTGCTGTGGTTTGCTTGGGGTCCACTCCAGCCCCTATTCACCTGGGTCTCTCATCCCTGGAGATATCACCAGTGGAGGCTGCAGACCAGCAAAGATGGCAGCCTGCCCCTTTCTCTGGGAGCTCTGTCCCAGAGGGGCACTGGCCTGTTGCCGGCCGGAATGTTCCTGTATGAGGTGTCTGGAGACTCCTGTCGGGAGGTCTCACTCAGTCAGGGGCAGCAGGGTCAAAGACCTGCTTAAATAAGCAGTCTGTCTGCCCCTCGGGAGGGCAGGTGTGCTGTGCTGGGGGAATCCCCCTTGTCTGGGCTGCCCTGACTCTCCAGAGGAGGAGGCAGAAAAGACTAAGATCACTGATCCAGGATACTGCAGCCACTCCTTCTCCTAGGAGCTCCTCTGCTGGTTATCAGTGTTCTGTCTATAAACTCCTGGCTGGAGATGCTGAGATTCCCACAGGGAGGCCCCACCCAATGAGGAGGACTGGATCCAGGTCCTGCCCCATCTGGCTGGGGCTGGTGGCAAGGGAAAGTGGTGACTGGAGCTGCAGTAACAGTGGTCGCCTATCCCCTGGGGAACTTGGTCTTCTTAGGCAGTTTCTAGCCCACTACGCTGACAGACAGTGATGCCAAGCCAATGGTTTTTAGCTTGTGGAGTTCCATGGGAACAATGCCACTTGTCTCCCTGGCTTCAGTCCCCTCCCCACAAGAATGGATGGATCTCTTGCCTCATGGGAGTTCCCTCATGGAAGTTCCCAGAGCCAGAGTATGCAGATACTCCTGTGTCAGTGCCTGCTCAAAGTGGCTGCCCACAGGAACAGCCCACCAGAGCAGCTGCCATGATTCTCCACAGCCTTATGCTTTGAACCCAAGACTCTGGTAGCATGGGCTCAAGAGGGGACCTCCCAATCCACAGGTTGCAAGGATCCCTTGGAAAGCCCTGGTTTTCAGAGAGGGGAAGCACAATCCCTCACCATCTCCCTTGGCTGGGGGAGAGAGTTGCCTTTGCTGCATGCAGCCCCCAGGTGGGGTCTTGCTCTCTCTCTGTGGGTCATGCCAACCACCTAGTCAGTTCCTATAAAAGAACTTTGGTTTCAATTGAAGATGCAGAGTTCACTCAGTTTTGCCCTTCTTTGTGGGAGCTGCAGAGTGGAGCTGCCTCCATTCAGCCATGTTGGTTCCATCCCAAGAAGAAATTTCAAGTCTACCAACTTGCCAAACATTTCAACTTAATATTGTTTGCCTTATTTTAGAAATGGCTGAGACTACCTCATCATCTGTATAACATTTCCTCCAAATGTATTTATTTTAAATCATAACACAGAATAAATTCTCAAAAGAAAAAGCATCAATGGGCTGTGAGTAGAATGCCTAATATACATTCATGTACATCATATGTATGTTTCAGGTATGCTTAACCCCACATCACCCCCATTTTTAGGAGTGCTTACTTTCTGATTTTCACTTGGGTTTCACATAGGAAATGTGTTGGACTGCTAAGTGAGAGTCTCTAACGTGAGTTATAGAAATAGCCACGAAGAAAAATATAAGCATATATAAAATAACTATATCATTAGTTGCATAGCAAAACAAGATTGTGAAGTGTCCTTTATAATCTTGTATTATTACAAAATATCAATTGTAAAGAATATTCTCCTTGTTGTGGCCATCCAGCATCTTATGAACAACATTGCTATTAATGGAGAAATTCCCACCTTGTATATTCCTTCTCTCCAAGAAGAGCCAGACTCTCCCCCCACCAGATTCCCTTCTAGGTGCAGCACAAGGGATGTAGTAAATTGAGTCTACCAATTGGATACATTCATGAAAGTCTTTTGCAATTGATTCACGTGAAAAGAGAGTATGCAGAGTCTTTCAGTAAGCAAGGCAGAAGAGGTACCAGCCTTTTGATGCAAAGAATGAAAAACTTTGTGTCTTGTAGTCACCAGCATCTTCACTGCAATCTGGAAGGTCTGGGCTGCAGCAGCCCTTGATGTGTGGTTTGGGTACCATTCCCAGTTGTGTAGCCCCTACTTTGGTTCTCTGGCTCTCTAAGAAAACTGGTGAGCATCCTAATCTCTTTTGGCAAAGTTCTTTTCTGTTTAAACTAACTAGAGCAAATTCTGGTTTTGCTAATGAGAACCCTGTCAGGTATGACACTGACTGACTTCTATATTTACCATTATCCATGGAATCTTAGGATATTCTGTTAGAAAAGTATTACTCCATTGGATACCCTTCCACCATTTTTACATCTGCATGTTCAATCTTACACCCAAATAATTATATATTATGAACAGTGATGACAGAACTTGTTATTAAACATAAAAATATGAGAACTATTGTAACGTTTACAAGGTCGTAACTTCATTTTTAGAGATGGGCCAACCTGGTGGTTCTTGGATTATGAAAACATTTCCAAATGCCTTTCAGTGATCTTTTAGTTTGTCAAAATCTCCATCACATCTGGCGACTTTGAGATATTTAATCCATGTTGCTAATTTGCATTGAGTCAACTCATTCCAGCAAATCTCCAAGATGATAAAAGAGTGCTCAAGAAGGTCAATGATCTGTTAATGGATTTTTTTGCTGGTCGTATATTCTTGACTAGAGTACTTCCAGTCTGGGAGAGTTGGAAATAAGTTCAGAACTTGGCTCAATTATATGTGAATTTCATTTGAAACTGAATTATGGCACTATACCCTATGCTACTTGTTTCCTTGGTAGTCTACCCATTCTTCATTTTGTGTGTAGCTGAAATGCAATCTGGATGGACTGGTGGCACTGATAATGAGTTGGCTTCATTTTTCCTGGTTTAAAGTTTACATGACAGGAAACTATCAGTGATTTAGGTCCATAGTGATAGATTACAAAATAATTTTTGCCACCCCATCAACTCCATTTGCTTTGGATTGAAGCTGAGGTACACAGTTATTGATGAGACCATAGCAAAAAGAGTGTTAAGATTTTTGTAGTTCTTGGCTAAACACTCCAGCTTCCCGCTACCAACTATCACCAACCAATCTGTCCCAATTAAACTCCATTGAATTAAGCTTCTTAATCCAATAGGCAAATTTGCAACTCACTGTCAGTATTGTGTTTCTGTTGCATTAAATTCAGTGTCCATATTAGTATATGTCTATTCCGGGAGGCTGTGTGCCCTCTCCCCAGTAGTTTCTATTCTTGGAAGAGATGTCAGAATGACTGGAGATGAGATCATAACTTGGGGCACAAGTTAACCTTCTTAAAATTTTTTTAGCAACTTTATTGATTATCGACAAAAATGTATTGGATCCTAGTGTGCCGATGGGACTGGGCTAGCTACTCTAGTGGATGTCATATACCATTCTCGCCTTCTTCAGTATGCTCCAACCATATTGATGGTCTTTCAGTTCCACATCTCTGCAAGGTATTTCTTACCTAAAACACACACAGACACTGTTCACTCTGCCTCTGAACATGTCCCCTCCTTGTTTATTTCCACAAATAAGACACCTGTTATTCCCAGCTGACTTTTCCTTATCCTTAAGGTCTCGAATTAAATGTACCTTCTTCAGAGAGGTCGTCTCTCATCACCAAATGTAAGTTCTCCTTCCTGGCACCCACTGCCTTTATTGTACATCATAATCTCTGATTATTCATTTAATTATTTCCTTGTTTAATTTCTCTCTCCCACAAAACTATAAGCTTCACAAGGGCAAGGACCAAGTCTGTTCTGTTAACCACCGTGCAACCAGGGTTTCTAGCACATGGTCTGGTACGTGGTTGACACTCCACATAATCCATTGAGAGGTAGTTTCCTGTTCTCATTTTAATCTGATGGAAAATGTATTTAATTAAACATGTAAATAGGTTAATAGACAGTATGTTTCTGTAATTCAATAAAGAAATACACAGCTATCATTCCCTATCAGTAGTTCCTTCTGCAAATTAGTCTAAACAGAGATTTCCTGGCATTCTCTTCAGACATTGCTGTGAACTTGGGCCAAATAATAAAGGTCATAAAACTATATCCCACTCAATTCATTTGTGCTTATATTCAGTCCAAAATCAGAGGAACAGAGGTGGCTTTTCATCATTGGGAAATGAAAAAATGCAATGAGTAACCCATTGTTTTGATACCATTTTATATTAATCATCTAAATGCTTCATTTCTCTCATCCTTGCTGTTAACTGTTCTTACCAGAAGTGAACAAGCTTCCAACATTTCTGTATATGAGCTAAGAGAGAGGGAAAAAAAGACTAGGCATGATTTCAAATTGTTCCAGTCATCTGTCCTGTTTGGGTGACTTGCATTCCTTCAGACTACTAGTAAAATGCTAAGCATGCCTGACTGAGTGAAAATGAAAGACAAGCCTTCAAATTCCATGTTACTGAAAAGTGTTGAAACCAGTTTTAATGAAACATGGGAAAACAAGGGGAAGTCCGAAATTTCATAGAATTAGAGACTTCATGTCTTCCCTATTGATTCCTTGATGTCATCTCCTAATGAAGGAACCCTTTCTCCAATGACTTTTAATTAGTATTGTTTATGTTCCAAACTTTCTACTCATCTGCCTTCCATATGATGGGAATTGGGAAAGTTGAGCAGCTACCTGGGGTGCTATGAAAGACCAAGCACATTGGAGGCCCTTCAGATATCCATAGCACAGTAGACACTGGAAACACAAGGAGGAAAGGGCACATAGATGACCCATAACCCATTCACCAAAACGCAGTATGGATAAGAGACAGGAGAAGGGACAGGGATATCTGTTTCTGTCTTCACTGTCAACAAAGCTTCAGAATTGGCCCTCCATCTAAATAGTCTTTCATTTTTCACACCATAGTCAACCTCTCTCATGACCTAAAATGTCTCTGCCCCATGCAATACAATCTATTTAGAGAACTCAAGGCCCTAGTATTTCCCACTGTAATCACAAAAAGAACAGCAATGGCTCCTGGCCTTGGGGAGCTCATTGTCCTGGAATTGGGGGTGAAAATGGGGATTGCTAAGGGGACCTGTAATGTATTAAGTTCCATAATAAAAGTATATCAATGTTCTGTGAGACTATAGAGGAGAAGAGATTCCACGTGGAGTTTTGGGAATAGTGGGAAACCTTCTAGAATCAGTCATGGGCCAACCTTGTAGGCTTTTTTTTTTTTTTTTTTTTTTTTTTTGTGGGTATCAGTCTCAGACCTGCTACATTAACTTGTTTCCGCATACCTATTCATTTATTTGTGTATATATGTAGTCATAAAATTAGGAGAATAGCCATTGAATTTGTATTATAGTTTCAATTTATGTTAAAGAATACTGGATCTTCCCTATAATATATAAAATAAATTTAATACCTATTTTTAGTGGTAGGCTGGAGCTATTCTGTAACTGCATGTTAAAGCCAATTATTAAATCTCCAGGAATTTTGTGAGCTACTCACTTGAAATCACCTATAACAGGAATATTTACACCAAAGAATTTGGCAAGTTCTACAGATCAGGACTTCCCCATCTCCATGAAGAGCTGGTTATTAAACATTGATCAGCACACCTTTGCCTATTTACGTGTTCCAAAGGAAAGGGTGAGAAAGTAAAAAGCATAAACTTTCACACCTAATAAATAAAATCCCTATTCAGATTTATTAATTAATTTAAATTTATTTAATAAATGTGAAATGCAGAAGTTCTGCAGCTAAATTTACTGAATTTATGGAGCTTGCAATCTAGTGGGAAAGACAGATAATAAACAAAAACATAATGGAGCAAAATACTCTCATCTTAGTCTGTAATTTCCTTCACTACCATAGAAGACTCAGAAGGACAAGTAGTGTTTTTTCTTCTCCTATTCTGAGAAGCTTTATCTGCACTTGGGCTCTCCAATCTTTAATAAATACAGTGATGCAAAGTTTCCTGAAGCCAATCCCCCACCTCCAACAAATAAATGAATAGGCTTTTGTTTGGCAAGTAAAGGACAAATGACAGAGGCTGCTACTGAGAGTAGAGAGGGAGTACTGGCCTTCCCAGAGGAAAAACGGCTGGTGTGTGTGTTCGATCTGGGGGAGCTGTGTACTTCAGGGGAGTTGATAGGAAGGTGGCCATCAGCTATAGCATGAGAGGATTGGTACATTCTTCCTGTTCCTATGGTGTACATAGGACGTGCTTTGAGGGATGACAGGGGTTTCAAAGGAATGGCACATGGAAGCCAGGAGGGCAACACCAGGAGGCGCAGCTTTCAGAGCACAACTAAAGATGCTCAGACAGCAGGAGGCAGTGACATTGGCAGGGTTCTTACAGTGTTCTGGATACTGTTGTAATCCTTGTGTATGCTTTAATACTGTTAATCCACACAACAGTCCTGTGAGAGGGGTATTGTTTTATACAAGAGGAAACTGAGGCACAGAGACACTGGGGAATTTTCCCACATAGCTAGAAAGTGTCGATTTCATGCTTGGTTCATTTGGCCACAGAAGCCATCCTCTTAACCAGTACACTGTGTCACCTCATCAAATGAACATACCCACTCTAAGTAGACCATAGGGTTTGGACAAAGACCATTTACATAGCAATCATCTTGTCTGGAGGGCTAGGAGCTCTTTCTCTGTTTTCAGAGCACTACTTAAGCCCCTAAATTTCAAGGCAGCTCTGGGAATGAAGGGCCAAGCTGTGACTGAGATAGGATTTCTTGTTTCCCTGGCAAATGGGGACCTTAAATCAAATAGAACAAGTTCTCTGCTTCTCTGCCATAAAGGAGGCCCCAGTCCAGAGGGTTCTGAGATAGGTAAATAAGCAAATCCAATCTCATCTAAAGGTGCTGCCAAAGGCGTCCCCTAGGGACTGCTCACTTGTCTGACACCAACTTTGAGAGAGGTTTCTGCTCTCTAAAAGTCTGTAGTTAGAAAGCAAATGTTCCAGCTGCTGATGCAGTGCTCAGCCTCTCCAGCCCCACATCTATGACAACATTTAGCTCGCCAGCCAGCCCTGCCCCCCTGCTCAGTTCTCTCTGTTCTGCGGAGCTGGGAATGACTTCTCTCCATTGGTGAACATGTCTTCCTCAGAAAGTCTTTGCAACTCTGACAAAAGGCATGAACCAAAGAAGAACATGATAGGGAGAGCAATTCAAGTAACATGCAGAGAGGTCCCAGGCAGGCAGAGACACAGGGAAAGGAAGGGGTATCCTCAGTGGTTAAACCGGCAGCCATGGCCAAGGTTCATGTCCTTTCCTCTCTTGCTGTTTGATGATTAGAGTTTTTCTCTTGCTCAAATGACACTCACGGTTCAGGCCAGCCCATCAACACACTAATGCTCAGTGAAGCTTCCAGGAAGGCTATTGGGTACTGAGCTCTTTCATCAGTCTCTAGGCTTTCACTCTCCTCAGTAGTAACTGACTTCTCAAGTTCTAGCTGCCTTCAAAGACCAGAAAAAAAGCACTAACTCGGCCCTGTCCCTTTCCCATTTTTTATAAGACACTGAAAGAACCACCATAATTTTTTAGTTACATAGATTAGATTTACTTTAAAATGGGCATTAATTATCATGGTCAGTGTAGTGCAAGTATGTTGGAAACGTATTTAAGGCAGGGAAACTTAAGCCTTTCCACAGTTACGTGCCCCATAAAAAGATAAAGTGTAGCTGCCTCAGAGCTGTCAGCTTAGTGTGATATAAATATATTTTGAGTTATTGTGGAATTGGCCTCTCTCTCTGAAGGATGCTTAGGAGCTTTGCCCTTGGGAATTGCATTGTTCCTCCTGAGTTTCTTTTTTGTCTTGCTTACTGCCTGTGAGCCTGCTGTAGGCCCTCAGCAGAAAAGGATGCTTTTGAGTCTATGTGCTCATGCAATATGTCATTTTGAAGAAAGTCAGCTGCAGTCATAACTGCATTCGCTAGAATGATAAATTCTGAAAGTCAGCTGCAGTCATAACTGCATTCGCTAGAATGATAAATTCTGAAAGTCAGCTGCAGTCATAACTGCATTTGCTAGTTTAATAATAGTTTAATAATGAGACTAAGTAGAGAATATTTGCCTAAAATGACCAAAAATGGCTCAGAGAAGTTTATTCCTATATTACCTATTCTTTGCATTTTTTTTTTTTTTTTTTTTTTTTTGCTTTTTTCCCTCATCTTGTGGCCAAATAAAGTACATGGAGAACCATTCATTCAAGTCCCCTTTGCCAGAATATTTTTCTGGAATTTTCCCTTCCATTCCACAATCCTGCTAACAAAAATTTCTTATTAGTGAGCAAATATTTCCGTCCTAAACTCTAAACTGAAATTCTGTTACTTTAGTTCCCACTTGCCAAAGCCAGCGTGATTTGAACATTCCTCTTCACTTAATATCAATCCCCATCAGATAACCATTAAATGAACAGAGGCTGCAGGTTAGAAGGAATGCTAACAATGCAGATAAAGTCCTCATAACTGGCAACTATGAATTAATTCAGCCAGATCAAACAGCCCAGGAGGCAGACTGTCAAAGGGAGCAGAGGGGTTGGGAGAGTTGGCTTCGGTGCCTGTAACTTACAGCACCTTCCCCTAGGCCAAGCAGCCTGGCATTTCATATCTAAAGTCATCACAGGAATGAGACGAATTCCATTGTCCTATCTGGCAACTGCTCACCATGGCAAGTCAACCCCCTGTGACTGTTAGAAAGGGAAGCCATCATATATTTTCACCCACGGGAAAGAATTAAAGTGACTGACTGTGAGGGAGCAACTGACCCAACCATTATGGGACATTAGGCAAAGAGTCAGTTGACCTCTTGAGCCATTCCATTTCCTGGTGTAAGGCCCTGAGAGAACACATGAACAGAGCCTTGGGGATCTGAGTTCTAATCTTACCCCCTGCTCCTCCTTTCATCTCTCTGAATAGCCTGCCTGTTGATTGGAACTTACCTTCACCATCAGCAAGAACCGACTATTTTGAATTTCTGAGCTCCATGGCCAAGCTCCTTTCGCTTTGGGTTGCTTTGTGTCCTCAACTAGCCATTTCAGGCAGGGGAACGTTAGTGTATTTCTGACTTTCACCAGTAGATGGAAGCATTTTTGACCGTGTGACACTTTTGGCTTCCTAGTCCTAGGAAAAAAACAATCTTAGATTTCTAGGAAGAGCTGAGAAGCTGAGGCACCAGACCCTTTGTCTGACATAGTGCCTTTTTTGTGTATAAAATACTTTTCCATTCAAAAAAAAAAATACCTTTGCATAACAAAAAAGTATGAATATTTTGAGAAGAATCAAAAAAGAATAAATTAGGAAATGGTCAGAGTTTACTTTCAATAGCAACAACCACCTAGGTCTCTTAAATCCCTCACACTATTAATTAAGCAATGTAAAATGAAGATCATGATTTATAACAACTTTTAGTTTAGAATCAATATAGTTCTCCTTAAAACCCAAAGTATTTAATAAACAAAACACTCCATCTTTAACCAAAGGCCAATGGGAGAAAAGAGTTTAACATATGTACTCTGCCCAGCTGGCTGCTGGATTCTAGAGCAAATAATCTTATCATTGAGACCTTATTATAAAATTTTCTTGACCTATGTTTCTTAAGGTTGGCAGGTTTTATTTAGATACCATAGAATATATTTGACAGAAATGTCAAGGAGATTATAGGTTATTGCTAATCATTGGCAGTAATTCAAATATAGAGCAATTATGTGTCTTGACATAGTTGATAACTAGATTGATACTGAAACTGAAATATAATCACTTTCTTACTCTGAACCTCCTAAAGCTGAAACCCAAGGCATGTTCAAATAAAGCTTTGAATAACTTTTCTGCCACTGAAAGAAATTAAATCTATAGTCTAGACTTTGAATCATACCAGAAGGAAGACTGGCAGCCCGTGATGGTATTATATGTCTTATATTAGGGCATTCTCCAGTAAAAGCTCCTGTATTCTGTGGTAGCTAGGGGTATCCCAGGGACACTTTAGGGCATCTGTATATGGATCAACCTAGAAACTTTGCTGATATATTCTTCTAAATATGTTCTCTTCAGAGTAGAGGGGCTAGATAGATAGGTCATCTACATATGTATAGTTTCTATATTAATATATAGATGTGTGTGTGTATATATGTGTGTGTGTGTGTGTGTGTGTGTATGTTCATACACAAACACACAGAGAATGAAAGGACACACAACCACACAAGAGAGAATGCATCCAGCAAATGTGGATTTACTCATTTAATCCTGTAATCCTAGAGCTAGCCCCAGCTAGTCCTGACTTTGAAACAGAAGATTATGACAAATAAGAGAAGGTACAGTATACTATTTCCATCCTACCACTTATTTTCTTTTCCAGATACTACTGACATAAGTCCTTTATTTCAGAGACAAGTTTCTTGAAGGAGTTGTCCATCTCAATTCCTATTTCCTCACTTCCTACTCTTTCTTCAACCTACAGAAATCTAGTATTTCCCCTTCACACCCTGACATTTTTTTCACAAAGGTGATCAGTGACTTAGACGTCCTTAATCTAATGGAAACTGCATTGATTATTTTGACCACCTAGCAGCATTGAACATTATTCCTTCTTTGTCAAAACAATCTATTCAATTGCTTCTATAACATGCTGTCCTCTGGCATGAGCTTCTTCCATGCCATTTCCCCAGAACTACACTGTTGGCCTTCTACTCTTCTCACTTTATAGTCTCTCTCTAGCCCATTTTGTCCACTTACTATACTACCTATATACTGATTTTTAATCTGCGCCTATACCTCAAACTCAGATATGTCTCCTATACATAGATATGTACTTGAAAATATATACTACAGGCCAGGCACCGTGGCTCATGCCTGTAATCCCAGCACTTTGGGAAGCAGAGGGGGACAGATCATGAGGTCAGGAGACGGAGACCATCCTGGTTAACACGGTGAAACCCCGTCTCTACTAAAAATACAAAAAATTAGCCAGGCATGGTGGCGGGCGCTTGTAGTCCCAGCCACTTGGGAGGCTGAGGCAGGAGAATGGTGTGAACCCAGGAGGTGGAGCTTGCAGTGAGCCAAGATTGTGTCACTGCACTCCAGCCTGGGAGACAGAGCGAGACTCCGTCTCAAAAACAAAACAAAAACCCATACTACAGTGTTTTTCAAACTGTAAATCCCAACCCATTAGTGAATTTGAAAACCATTGTGTGAATCAAGACAAGCATTTAAAAGTGAAATACGGCATGGAATAGCATAGCATAGCATAGCATAGCATAGCATAGCATAGCATAGCATAGCATAGCATAGAAAATATCCAGTGACTCAAATGTAGGTAGAATAATTTTTTCTCATGAAACTTTTTTTATTTGTGTGGAACTATGGGATTGTGATTTTTTACTCTGGATCATGGTCAAAAACATTGGAAAGACACTGGTCCACACCTTCAAGTAGCTCATAAACAGGATTTTTGTTCTCCCAGTTTTGGAGGCTAGAAAGTCTAAGATAAAGACACTGGCAGATTCGTTGTCTAGAGAGGGCTTGATATCTGGTTCTTAGATGGTGCCTTTGAGCTGTGTCCTCACATGGTGCAAGAGCCAAACAAGCTTCCTTAGGCCTCTTTTATAAGGCAGTAATCCTAATAATGAGGGCTCTACCATCATGATCTGATAACTCTCCAAAGAACCTACCTTTTAATACCGTCACCTTGGGTGATAAGATTTTATTATAGGAACTTTGGGGGAAACATTCTGACCACAGCACAGGGTAACATAAAAGTGGAGCTGAATTCACAGACGGTATACCTTACCAGACTGCTGAGGGATTTGGACAACACACTTCATGTTTTAAGACTGTTAGCAAGCAACACCCATCCCTAGATTTCACAGTCTGAGAAATGCCAAATAAAGTATTGACCATTTGGACTATGTAGCTGACCTAGAATGGTTTTTCTTAAGTTCAGAGGAGGATGAGAAACCAGTTTCCTAAATCCTGATCATAGGTAGCAGCCATGAGAGTTGCTACAGGAAAGATTTCCAAGGATTTAAGAAAATGATAATGATGCTATGAACTATTATTTTGGTAGTGCCCTGAAATTCATCTTTACTTCTCCTCAAGGGCTACCTTCCCATGCTAAGGCCTACATAAATAAAGCAACATTTAGCAGCGCATATACAATACACACCACCCTACTTTCTTTTTTTTTCTTTTCATTTTATTTTATTATTATTATACTTTAAGTTCTAGGGTACATGTGCATAATGTGCAGGTTTGTTACATATGTATACTTGTGCCATGTTGGTGTGCTGCACCCATCAACTTGTCAGCACCCATCAACTCATCATTTATATCAGGTGTAACTCCCAATGCAATCCCTCCCCCTTCCCCCCTCCCCATGATAGGCCCCGGTGTGTGATGTTCCCCTTCCCGAGTCCAAGTGATCTCATTGTTCAGTTACCACCTATGAGTGAGAACATGTGGTGTTTGGTTTTCTGTTCTTGTGATAGTTTGCTAAGAATGATGGTTTCCAGCTACATCCATGTCCCTACAAAGGACACAAACTCATCCTTTTTTATGGCTGCATAGTATTCCATGGTGTATATGTGCCACATTTTCTTAATCCAGTCTGTCACTGATGGACATTTGGGTTGATTCCAAGTCTTTGCTATTGTGAATAGTGCCGCAATAAACATACGTGTGCATGTGTCTTT
>NW_016803181.1:1331830-1376612 GCF_001698545.2 Rhinopithecus bieti
TGCCTTGGCAATGCGGGCTCTTTTTTGGTTCCATATGAACTTTAAAGCAGTTTTTTCCAATTCTGTGAAGAAACTCATTGGTAGCTTGATGGGGATGGCATTGAATCTATAAATAACCTTGGGCAGTATGGCCATTTTCACGATATTGATTCTTCCTATCCATGAGCATGGTATGTTCTTCCATTTGTTTGTGTCCTCTTTGATTTCACTGAGCAGTGGTTTGTAGTTCTCCTTGAAGAGGTCCTTTACATCCCTTGTAAGTTGGATTCCTAGGTATTTTATTCTCTTTGAAGCACTTGTGAATGGAAGTTCATTCCTGACTTGGCTCTCTGTTTGTCTGTTACTGGTGTATAAGAATGCTTGTGATTTTTGCACATTAATTTTGTATCCTGAGACTTTGCTGAAGTTGCTTATCAGCTTAAGGAGCTTTTGGGCTGAGACAATGGGGTTTTCTAAGTATACAATCATGTCATCTGCAAATAGGGACAATTTGACTTCTTCTTTTCCTAACTGAATACCCTTTATTTCTACTTTCTAATGTAAGATTTTACAGGCAGTTAATGGACTGAGACTTGATTTTATTTCTAGTAAGTATATGAGTATGAGTAAAAATCCTGACTCAGACTCCAAACTAAGCTGACCTATTCAGTTTTTGCTGCTCCTCCCCAACGATACAGCCAGATTCTAATTTAAGCAATAGTAAGCATGTTCTTATTAGGAGGAAAATGAAGAAAGTCTTGCTAACAATTATCAGCAGTAATATCTAATTGAATTCATATATGGATCCATTTTGTGATCCAACCAGAGGAGCTACAAGTTTGCCTACAAGGCAATGAAACATTTTCGTTATTCCTGGGAATACCAGGGTCTAGCCAGCTAAACCTGGTGAAAGCAAATCAGGCTTTTCGTTTGTGGTTGCCTACCATAAATTTTGATTCAGCCTTGCAAGGGTTAGTGTTATTTCTGAAGTTAAGTTGACCTTAGTGACCTAAACCACAAAGTAAACAAAAGGATGTCTAATGCATACATAGTCTTTCAGAAGGTTTTTTCCCTGAAGGCTACAGTTCTTCTCAATTTCTACTGATCATAATTTCTATACATTTATGGAATGGAGGAAGTCTGCAGCTCCTCTCTCGAGGTTATTCAAGGCAATTGATTCATATAGAAATACCCACCTTCTTTGCCATACGGCTAGTACTTCCTGAGACACTTTTAGTGGAAGAGATGGGAGCTTAGCCATTATTAGGATTGGAGATGCCACTGTTTTCTCTCTTGGTATGGCCCTTGTTCAGGGACCTTTTCTATCTGCAGGACAAACAGAAAGGCTCTGTGAACAGTAAGTGAAGCTGGAGCTACAAAAGCACAAAGCCCTTGGAGGGAGCCCCCGACGCCTCCCTCCATCTGCAGAAAGTTAAAATGAGTCAATATGTGAAAATTTGGAGGTGTTCTGAAGCTTTCTGAAGACATCGAAAGCCAAACATCATAAGAAAAGGAACAAGAAAATAAAACTGCCATTTTACAGCCTTCCCAGGATCACCACTGATTCTATTTAACCTGAAAATATTTAGCTGGGTTAATGTTATTCATAACATAAAACCAGAAAGACATATTTTAGCCAAAATAAATATAAAAGTAAAGCAGAAATTTTCAGGAAAGAAACCTTTGATAATGAATATTTTAGAATTACCGTATGTCAAGTTATTTAACAGTGTCTTTGCCTGGCAGTATGTCCAGGGATCCCCTGGACTGTCAGATGGGAGTCTCATGTGAGTATAGCTTGGTGTCTGCATCATAGCCTGAAGGCTTGGAGCGGGATACCTAATTTACCCAGAGCAATGGAAGTACAATTATGTTTAAGAGTTATAGAAGTGTTGAGACAGATCCACTTTTTAAAATTAAAAGATTTCCAAAGATTTTGGAAAGGCATTTTCAGGTGCTAGAACTTTCAAAAATAATAGCATCAGTTGAATTTTGATAACTCTCTCAAAACTTAAATTGTCCCGCTTTTCTCCCCATGCCAAATACTTTACAATTTAAATGTATATTAAAAGACTCTCTAAAAGAATTATATCCAATAATCTAGAGCTGCACAGCCCAATATGGTAGCCATTGGCCATGTGTGGCTGTTTAAATTTAAATTAATTAAAAGTAATAAAGTGCTCTGTGACTGCATGTGGCTACTAGTTACCATATTGCATAGCTCAGGTATAAAACATTACCAACACTGCAGAAAGTTTTTTCGGACATCACTGATCTTAACTTTTCTTAGTGTGTACTGCAGGTGACTAGCTTTAGGCTCTTAAAGGAGAAATGTACAGGGAGTTCTGAGTTAAGCATGTCTATTCTCTCGTGTGTGTGTATGTGTGTTGGTGCCTTTATTATGCTCATAAGAACTGTCAATCTTCAAGACGAAGCTCTGGGATATAGGGGATTCCCAAATCAGTTTAGATATCAAACTCTTCTTTGTGGAGTAACTTCCAAGACAGTGGTCCATGGAACAAACTATGGAAAATGTGTATCTGTGGAGTAAGCAGCTTGACATTATGAAGTATGCCTTATCCATGTGTCTCCCCTTCTGTGTCCAGTATAATCCTTCACACACAGTGGGTTGCACTGTTGGTTTAACTGAGGCAAGTGATATAGCCAAGTCAAAGACAAGTGGTAAACAGATATAGAGTGATAACCATTTAGTTTAGTTTTTGAACTCCTAAACCAATTGCCTCTGTACTGCAGCTACCACATAGATAAAACCACCACTCTTTGACCGGGCATTGTGGCTGACGCCTGTAATCCCAACTGTATTACTTTGGGAGGCTGTAATCCCTTTGGGAGGCTGAGGCAGGTGGATCACGAGGTCAGAAGTTTGAGACCAGCCTGCCCAACATGGTGAAACCCTGTCTCTACTGAAAATACAAAAAATTAGCTGGGCATGGTGGCAGGCACCTGTAATCCCAGCTGCTCAGGAGGCTGAGGCAGGAGAATCACTTGAATCTGGGAGGAGGAGGTTGCAGTGAGCTGAGAGAGATCGTGCTATTGTACTCCAGCCCGGATGACAAGAGTGAAACTCCATCTCAAAATAAACAAAATAAAATAAAACTGCCACTCTTCTATACCCAAGTACAGATAAGTTTTTAATTTCTACATTTAGATTCACTTCTCTGATGTACACCTTTCCATTTTTTTTGAGAAAGCAAAACACATCCTAACAGATATACTGTTCTGAATTATTATTTAGTTTGCTAAATTAGGTTTCATTTGAATTTGTTTAAAACTCCAGTTTCTCTGAATGCACTGGAAAGAAAAATCTGCAGGCTACAGAAACCCTCTATCTTCCTAGTATTGCAGTTTGGACATGTTCTAATTGGAATATGATGCTTTAGAAACAACTTAAATTTTATTTTCAGTGATCTATCTTACTAGAAGCTGGCTGGAACTTCTGGGAGGCAAGAGAATATTCCAGGGAAGCCACAGATCCTTCTTTTGAAAATCTCTTCAATATATTATAGCTTAATTTACTTTTATCTAAACCCTCCTTTAAAAATCTCAGCACCTTGATTGTCCTCTCTCTGAAACAAGATATCTTTACTCAGGATAAATGCTCCAAGACCCTAGCAAACTGCAGAAAAATGAAGGTGGGAGGAAACTGCTTTGACCTCCACAGAGGCCAGGTGCTAAGCAAACTCCCCATGGCTTTCCAGCTCCTATGTCTTTCTCTTTTCTTTTTCTCAGATATCTCCCTCTTCTATATCCAAAGACCCATCTTCTCCAGGAGACTTTATTTCCCTTCTTCTGAATGCTTATAATGGTCACTATTGAACCTCCTGCTTGGCTTGGCCCTGGGTTTTCCTTCTCTCAATTGGCTACTAAGAGAAGGAAACATGTCATGTTTTGTCTCACAGATGAGCTGGCTGGCTCTTTACAACAGAGATCACAATTTATGTTTCTTGAGCACTTAGGACAGGTTGTGCATGCACCAGGTATTCAGCAAATAACAGTAAAAATATGATATTGCAAATACATATTTTTAGGTGCATGCCAAGTAGTGAAAATACTACTACACACACATATGTTAGCATATGCATGGATACAAGCACCCTCACCCACTGCTTAAAGTATATTAGTTACTCATAACAGTAAAATCTCCTTTACATGAAGTTGTCTAACTTTAAATTTCTTATAAGACATATAACAGGGAAGAGCTTGGCAAATTACAGAATAGCAAATATATACACACACACACACACACACACACACACACACATATATTTATAAATTTACATAAATAACAAATCACTTTAAGATCTTTAGAAATATCTAGTTACATAACAGCTATTGTGATAAGGCAGAAGTTAGAAAAACTAGAATTTATTTACCTTTTTTGATAGTATTTTTGAGATACACTAAATTTATTAAAGTTTGAATAAACTCAAAAATCACCATTTTAAAGTATACATTCAGTAGTCTTTAGTATATTTTCCATGTTGTGCAACCGCTACCACTATCTATTTCCAGAAATGTTCTATCCTTCTCCACAAGAAATTCCATACCTGTTAAAATTAGCTTCAATTACTAGCATGCCCTGGATTAGCAGCCTTAGCCATTCACCCATCTTATGTGTAGACTGTGGGGCACTAGGGACCTCCCCACTCCACTCCCAGGCACGTCTCCAGGCATTCAGAGCACTTGCTTGCCTGAATTAGCTGCCTGAGCTGCCCCACCCTTCCTGTGCATAGATTGTGGTGCAGCAGGGCCCTCTCCACTCCCTGTCCAGGAAGATCTCCAGGCACTGGTAGCACCTGATTAGGAGTTTAGGCCTCCCTTCCTCCCCATGCAGAGAACTTGGGGCTGAGGAGGTTTCCCAGGTCCATACCTCAGCAAACCTCTAGGCACTTGGTGGCCAACCACTGGATTCTCCCTCAGCACTGGCACTTGTGCCTACCATTGGGAGGATTCCTAGGAAGGCTGGCTCATCTTGGTTCCCTGCCCCCTGCTACCCTCCAGGGATGAACAGGGAGCTCAGACCACTGTATTTCACAGATCAGCCCATTGCCTGAGCCAACAGAGAGCTTCTCCCATTAAACAAGGATCAAGTATATGCCCTTCCACATTGGCTGTAGCCAGCTCTCACCCATAAGAGCCACCTACTGGTCTGGATGTTGAACAACAAAACATCCTAGGAAATCTGTCACAAGCACACAGCACTACAGAACAAGATACGTCTCCTGTGACAACAGTCACCCCAACCCCATGGGAGGTAGTGAGTCTGCTCACATGCCCAGTACATCATTACTGAAACCAGCACTTGGATAAGCCATCCTACAAAGGCTATAACCAGGGAATTTTTACTACTAAAAACACCCAGCACTGGAGATCTAACCCTCAGCATAGTCTGCTCCTAAGGGAGAGGGGAGTGAAGGCTGCCAAAGCCCCCCTTGTGTCCAAGGAAATGCAAGTACAGCACCAGCTGCTGAAGGCGGCACCACCATAACCAAGGAACAGATGTGAAGAGGCAGTCATCTCTCACCCCCTTGGCCTTCTCCTCTGTGTACTGTTGCAGGCTCAACAGTGGCTCTTACCAGGGCACAGGGAGTGTGGGGTGAAAGAAACTGCTTCTTAGGCTTATACAGTGACTCCAACCCCATTGAAGGTGAATGTACACTGGGGGAGGGTTCTTTTCATGCTTCTCCATTCCCTTTGCCCTGCCCTTATTGGCTGGCTCTTACTCTTAACTGCCACCTAATGGACTGCAGCCTGAACTCCATTGCTAAAGAAAATTGTATCACTGCCATAAGTAAACACGGAGAAAGCCACTACATGAACTTGTCTGCAACCAAGGAACCCATACATACAGTCTTGGCACCCTGAAAGCATCCAGAAACAAACCCAATAGACCATACACAAGATATACCACAGTCATACCCCCAAGGGAAAAAAGAATTAAAAAATCAAAAAGCCCCATACAAACATTAGCATTTTTTTAAGGAAGAATCAGCTCTCTCAAATGAGAAGAAATCAGCACAAGAACTCTGGCAATACAAAAAGCTAGAGTGTTTTGTCCTCCAAAGGATCTCACTAGCTCCCAAACAATAATGGATTCTAACCAGAAAGTAATGTCAGAAATGACATGTATAGAATTCATAATATTGATGGAAAAGAAATTCAGTGAGATCCAAGCAAAAGTTGAAATCTAACACTAAACAAAATGATCCAAGATTTGAAAGACAACATAGATATGTTAAAAATAAGATAAAAGGCCTAACAAAGCTTCTGGAATTGAAAAGTTCACTACAGGAGTTTCAAAATACAACTGTAGCCTTAACAATAGACTAGACCAAGCAGAATAAAGAATTTCAGAGCTTGAAGACTGGTTCTTCAAACCCACCTAGTCAGGCAAAAAATAAGGAAAAAACAAAGAATTAAAACAAAATCAATAAAGCTTTTGAGAAATATCGAGTATGTAAAGTCACCAAATATATGATGTATTGTCATTCCTGAGAGAGAAGAACAGAAAGTAAGCAACTTGGTAAACATATGTGAGATTATAATTCAGGGAAATTTCCCCAATCTTGCTAGAAAGTTTAGCATGTAGATACAAGAACTCCTGTGAAAGACTATACAAGATGACAATCTTCAAGGTACATGGTCATCAGACTATTCAAAGTCAACACAAAACAAAAAATTGTAAAGGCAGCTAGAGAAAAGGGTCATATTACCTAAAAAGAAACCCATCAGACTAACAGTGGCCTTTTCAGCAGAAATCTTACAAACCAGAAGACACTGAAGGCTTATTTTTAGAATTCTTAAAGGAAAGAAATGCCATTCAAGAATTTCATATCCTTCCAAAGTAAGCTTCATGAAGTTCCAGATAAGCAATCAGCAAGGGTATTTGTCACCACCAGACCAGCCCCACAAGAGGTGTTTAAGTGAGTTCTAAACATGGAAATGAAAGAATAATTGCTACCACAGAAGCACACACCTATAGACTCTATAGAGCAACTATACAACCAAGACTACAAAGCAATCAGTTAACACTATGACAGGGATAAAACCTCACATGTCAAAATTAACATTGAATGTAAGCAGCCTAAATGCCCCCTTGAAAGACATAGAGTGATAAACTGGATTAAAAAAAACAAAGCCCAGACTTCTGCTATCTGCAAGAGACCCATCTCACATGAAAAAACACCCATAAGGTAAAAAAAAAGGCAGGGAGGAGAAAGATCCATCAAGCAAATGGAAAACCAAAAGAGTGGGATTCACTATTCTTGTATCAAATAAAATAGACTTTAAACCAACAACAGTAAAAAAGGACAGAGAAGGACATTACATAGTGATAAAAGTTTCAATTCAACAAAAAGACTCAACTATTTTAAATAAATATGCATCCAACATTGGAGCATCCAGATTTATTAAAACATCACTTCTAAACTTAAGAAAAGACTCTGGTAGCCACACAATAATAATGGGAGATATCCAGACAACACTGACAGCTTCAAACACATCATCAAGGCAGAAAACTAACAAACTCTGGACTTTAATGCTTGACCAATCGAAGCTAATAGACATCTACAAGATACTATGTTCAAAAACCAGAATATACATTCTTCTCATCTGCACATGCAACATACTCAAACGTTGACCCCATCCTTGGCCATACAGCAAATCTGAATAAAGTCAAACAAATCAAAATTACACCAAGCATCTCCTCAGACCACACTGGAATAAAAATAGAAATCAATACCAAGAGGAACTCAAAACCACATAAATATATGAAAATTAAACAACTTACTTCTGAATGACTTTTGAGTAAATAATAAAATTAAGGCAGAAATAAAAAAGTTCTTTGAAACAAAAGAAAATACAGACATGGCTGGGCGCAGTGGTTCATGCCTGTAATCCCAGCACTTTGGGAGGCCGAGGCAGGCAGATCACGAGGTCAGGAGATCAAGAACATCCTGGCTAACACGGTGAAACCCCATCTCTACTAAAAATACAAAAAATTAGCCAGGCATGGTGGCGGGCACCTGTAGTCCCAGCTACTTGGGAGGCTGAGGCAGGAGAATGGCGTGAACCCAGCGGGTGGAGCTTGCAGTGAGCCGATATTGAGCCACTGCACTCCAGCCTGGGCGACAGAGCAAGACTCCGTCTCAGGAAAAAGAAAAAAAAAAAAAAAAGAAAATACAGACACAACATACCAAAACATCTGGGATATGGGAAAAGCAGTGTTAAGAGGAAAGTTTATAGCACTAAACACCTACGTCAGTAAGATAGAAAGATCTTAAGTTAACAATTTAATTTCACACCTAAAGCATCTAGACCCAAAAGAAAAATCTAAACCCAAAGCTAGCAGAAGAAAAGACATAACTAAAATCAGAGCAGAACTTTATGAAATTGAGACCCCAAAACACAAACAAAAGAATCAATAAAATGAAGTTTGTTCTTTGAAAGGACAAGATATATAGACCCCTAGCTTGATTAACAACAACAACAACAAAAAAAAAAAAAAAAAAAAAAAAAAAGGAAAAAAGAGGGAGAAGATCCAAATAAGCACAAAAGTAACCAAACCGGTGGACACATCCCAACCAATCCCTCCACAAAAAGGGAAGAAAGAATGGCTCCACAGGCCTGCTAGGAGCATTTTCCTTATGCCACATTTAACAATAGGAAAATCTAGAAGAAATGATCCATTCCTCGCAAAACCAACACCGGCGACACTCCCAAAGATTGAACCCAGGACAAGGAAGAGAAATCCCCCCTGACACAGACCCATAAAGGGGAGTAAAAAAAACAACTTGAAAACAGTAAAATTAAAAAAAAACAAAACAGGGCCGGGCCCCGTGGGGTGGGCCTTCCATGCCCCCTGTAAAATCCCAAGCCACTTTTGGGGAGGACCGAGACCGGGCCAGGATTCACGAGGGTCAAGGGAAAGAATTCGAGGACCCATTCCCTGGGGGGCAACACCGGGTAAAACACCCCGTCCTCCTACTAAAAAAAAATACAAAAAAACTAGCCCGGCCGAAGGGTGGCCAGCAAGGGCGCCCCTGTTAAGTCCCCCCAGCTAACTCGGAGGCTTGAGGCAGGAGAGAATGGCCCGTAACAACCAGGGGAGCGGGAGGCCTGCAGGTGGGAGCCTGAGGGGATACCCCGGCCCCAACTGCACTCCCAGCCCGCGGGCGACAGAAGCGCAGGACTCCGCGTTTCCTCAAAAAAAAAAAAAAAAACAAAAAACAAAAAACAAAAAAACAAAAAAAACCTACTAATCAAAGCCCTGGAAGAGATGGGTCAGCCAAATTCTACAAAAAGAGCTGGTACCAAACCTACTGGAACTATTCCAAAATATCTAGGAGGAGAGACTTTTCCCCAACTCATTCTATGAAACCAGTGTCATCTTGATACCAAAATTCTGGCAAAGACACAACCAAAAATGAAGACTACAGGCCAATATCCCTGATAAACAAAGATGCAAAAATCCCCAACAAAATACTAGCAGACAGAATGTAGCAGCACATCAAAAAGATAATTCACTATGATCAAGTAGGCTTTATTCCTGGGATGCAAGGATGGTTAAACATATGCCAATCAATTAATGTGATACACCACATAAACAGAATTTAAAAAGCAAAAATTGGCCGGGCACGGTGGCTCAAGCCTGTAATCCCAGTACTTTGGGAGGCCGAGACCGGCGGATCACGAGGTCAGGAGATCGAGATCCTGGCTAACACGGTGAAACACCGTCTCTACTAAAAAATACGAAAAACTAGCCGGGTGAGGTGGCGGGTGCCTGTAGTGCCAGCTACTTGGGAGGCTGAGGCAGGAGAATGGCATGAACCCGGGAGGCGGAGCTTGCAGTGAGCTGAGATCCGGCCACTGCACCCCAGCCCCGGCGACAGAGCAAGACTTCGTCTCAAAAAAAAAAAAAAAAAAAAGGAAAAATTATGTGATCATCTCAATAGATATAGAAGAAGCATTCAGTAAAATACAACATCCCTTCATGATAAAAATCCTTGACAAACTAGGCATTCAAGGAATCTCTCTCAAAATAATAAGAGCCATCTACATCAACCCTACAGCCAATATCATACAGAATGGGCACAAGCTGGATGTATTTCCCCTATGAACTGGAACAAGATAAAGATGTCCACTCTCCCCACTCCTATTCACTATAGTACTAGAAATCCTAGCCAGAGCAGTTAGGCAAGGGAAATAAATAAAAGGCATCCAAATAAAAAAATAAGTCAGATTATCTCTCTTCACTGATAATATGATCCTATACCTGGAAAACCCTAAAGATCCCTCCAAAAGACTGCTAGAGCTAGTTAATGAGTTCAGCAGAGTCTCAGGATATAAAAGAAATGTATAAAAATCAGTAGCATTTCTATACATCAATAACATTCAAGCTGACAGCCAAATCGAGAATGCAATCCCATTTACAATGTCCACAAAAATAAAATACCTAGTACTACATCTAATAAAGAAGATGAAGGATCTCTACAAGGAGAACTACTACAAAAGAATACTTAAAGAATGTATAGATGACACAAATAAATGGAAAATCATTCCATGCTCATGGCTTAATAGAATCCATATTGTTAAAATGGCCATATTGCCCAAAGTGATCTATAGTTTCAACACACTTTCTATCAAATTGTGAACATCACTTTTTCACAGAATTAGAAAAACCTATTCTAAAATTCATATGGAAGCAAAAAAGAGCACAAATGGCCAAGGCCAATCCTAGACAAAAAGAACAAAGCTTCAGACCTCACATTACATGTCTTCAAACTATACTATGAGGCTACAGTGACCAAAGCAACATGGTACTGGTTCAAAAATAGACACATAGACCAATGAAACAGAACAGAAACCCTGAAATAAAGCTGCATACCTACAAACAACTCATCTTCAACAAAGTTGACAAAAATAAACAATGGGGAAGGACACCCTATTTAATAAATGGTCCTGGGAAAGCTGGCTAGCCATATGCAGAAGAATGAAAATAGCTCCTATTTCTCATCAAATACACAAATTAATTCAATATGGATTAAAAACTTAAATGTATGGTGTCAAACTATAAAAATTATAGAAGAAAGTCTAGGGAATACTCTTCTAGACATTGTCTTAGGCAAAGAATGTGTGATGAAGACCCCAAAAGCAAATGCAACAAATCAAAAATAGACAAATGAGATTTAATTAAACTAAAGAGCTCCCACAAAGCAAAAGAAACTCTCAACGAGTAAACAGACATCCTACAGAATAGGAGAAAGTACCTGCAAACTCTGCATCCAACAAATAACCCAGAATCTATAAGGAACTTAAATGAGTCAACAAGAGAAAAAAACAAACAATCCCATTAAAAAGTAGGCAAAGGACATGAACAGAGAATTCCCAAAAGAAGCCATACAAGCTGCTAACAAATACATGAAAAATGCTCAACATCACTAATCATCAGAGAAATGCAAATTAAAACTCAACTGAGGTACTATCTCAAGCCACTCAGAATGGCTATTAGTGAAAAGTTAAAAATAATAGATGTTGGCAAGGTTGTAGAGGAAAGGGAATGCTTATATACTGTTTATGGGAATGTAAATTAGTTCAGCCACTGTGGAAAGCAGTTTGGAGAGCTCTTAAAGAACTAAAAATAGAACTACCATTCGACCCAGCAATCTCATTATTGAGTATATACCCGAAGGAAAATAAATCATTCTTCCAAAAAGATACATGCACTCCTATGTTCACTGCAGCACTATTTACAATAGCAAAGATGTGAAATCAACCTAGGTGCCCATCAATGATGGATTGGATAAAGAAAATATGGTATACATAAACACCATGGAATACTACACGGCCACAAAAAGAACAAAAGCATGTCCTTTACAGCAGGTATGGCTGGAGGCAGTTATGCTATGTTGACTAATGCAGACACAGAAAAGCAAATATTACACGCTCTCACTTAAAAGTGGAAGCTAAATCTTGGATTCACACAGACATAAAGATGGCAACAATAGACAATGAGGACTTTGAAAGAAGGGAGAGAGGAAGGCAAAGGCTGAAAAAGTTTCTGTTGGGCACTATGTTCCCTACTTGGATGATGAGGTTAACAGAAACCTAAACCTTAGCACCATGCAATATATCCTGTAACAAATCTGTACATGTTCTCCTAAATCTAAAATATAAATGGAAATTTTTAAAAGACAGTATGAAGATGCTGCTAATTTTGAAGTAAATATTAAATAAATGAGCTCGATCTTCGTAAATCCCCTTTAGTTCATGAGCAAGGTGGCTAGGCTGCTTGGTAATAAAATTGAGCCATGGTATGGACCTTTTTTGCTCAAATAGCTTTTACACATGTCATTAAGAGTTTCATGTTAGAACCTCAAGTCCTATTCACATCTGATTTTCACCACAAGATATAAGTGAGAATTAAATCCACAAAGTTTATTCCTAATCCAGCAACAAAATGTTATTGTCAAATCTGAGAGAAATTCTTAGTTCTATAGAAAATCATTCTTCTTCCCCGCAGAAAACTTAAACAAAAGCAAGATTGCCTCTAGGTTTTATTTTGCTGCTGCTTCAATAGAAGCTGTGAGAAGCTGTCTCCCAAGAAACAGACCTGCTGCATCATAACCTCTGAATACACAGATTTTAATATAAAAATGAAAGGATCTACAATTGAGTTAAAACCACCAAGTTTTAAAACACATGCCTAATCATAATTGTGATACAAAGTAACTGGTCAAGCTTTGAAAATTATATTCAAAAATAAAAGCAGTCATTACTATTTAAAAAGATATATAAATAATGCTTAACTTATATAGAAGTGAAAGTTCAAGAAGTTTGTACCAAATAATGAATGCAACAAAGTTCACCTGAATTATAAGAGACAGTTCTGAAAAATTATGAAACAATTTGAAGTTACTACTTGAAATCACTACTTTAGAATTTAAGAAACGTATAGGTTCATTTTATTTTATTTTGATTTTTATTTGATGACTATATTTTAAGGTTATATCAGGGATAGCTTAAAACCAGATTTTAATTAGGTGTCTTTTTGTGTTTTACTATTTCAGTTATTGCTTAAGAATTCTGGTTGCCTGGGTCAACTGCTATGTCTTTAAATTATGATTTTTAAATGTTTTATTTAGTTTATTAGAAACACATGAATTCAGTAATCTATTTAGGACTTAAATTAACAAAAGGATCAGAAGCACTTACATATAGTAAACTTCCTCACTTTAAATTATTTTAACAGGCTGGGCATGGTGGCTCACACCTGTAATCCCAGCACTTCGGGAGGCTGAGGCAGGTGGATCACCTAAGGACAGGAGTTCAAGACCAGCCTGGCCAACATGACAAAACCCTCTCTCTACTAAAAACACAAAAAAATTAGCCAGGCGTGGTGGCAGGCACCTGTAATTCCAGCTACTTGGGAGGCTGAGGCATGAGAATCATTTGAACTTGGGAGGCAGAGGTTGCAGTGAGTTGAGACTGCGCCACTGCACTCCAGCCTGGGGTATGGAGTGAGACTCTGTCTCAAAAAAAAAAAAAAAAAATTATTTTAACAATCCAACAATTTCATTCTTCAATGTATATACCCCCCAAAAATGCATACATGTGCATTAAAAAATTATGTTAAGAATGAGCATGACATCCTTCTAAATATTAACTCTCAACTGAAATGACCCAAATGTCCCTCAAAAATAAAATTGACCAATAAATTGTGGCATATTAATATGATGAAATACTCAAGTAACAAGCACAAACACGGATGAATCTTATACATGCTTTTGAGCAAAAACCTGGTAACATAATACATGTTGCATACTTCCATTTATATTAAGTTCCAATTCCAGTAAGCATTAGAACTCACCATAGATCTGTTTAGCAGGTAGGAAATGGGTAATGATTGGGAAGAGACACAGAATGGGATCCTGAGCGGGAGGGATTCTTTCATGATCTAGGTGGTCATTACATAGATGTATTCACTTTGCATTAATTACTGAATGATTTGGACACTTTTCTGTATGCATATTGTGCTTTAATTAAACAGTTTTTAAAATTAGAAAAAAGAAAAGAAATCCTGGGGTCACTGCACCCATCCTGTCTTTCTTAGATTCCTCTGCTTCTTGAGTCACTAGAGCTATTTGACTAAGAGGTGGGCAAATGGGCAAAATAAATACCAGTCCATCATTTGGCACAGAATCTTTGGGGGAACACAGTTCCATGATGTGTAATAAGGTTTGTGTGGGATAGGTGAGTAGAGTTGCTCCTTAATTTACCATGGCAGAGAGAGGGAATCAAGGACAGAGAAATGGTGGGTGCTATAAGGGACCTGGAAGAAAGAGTCCCTCCTTGAAGGTGGGCATGGCAATGAAACCACCTATAGCCAAGTGCCTATTTCCCCAGTAAGTAAGGCTAATGGTCAATTTGGGATGAGGAGATAAAAATGATTTATAAAGTGCCCCAAGATGAAACCATGGCCTATTTCCAAGCTTAAAAAAAAAATGTTCTTATAGGCCTATATAAATGATTTAGCAATGTTTTTCAGCCTACAGATATAAAATCATTTTGATAATCACAGTCAGCATTATTTTTATTGGATGGAGTGGGATAATACAGAATAGCACATTCCCAAGTAGCAAGGATAAGTATTGCTTTGTCAAACTGTCTTAGTTGTGTCTGTGTGTACGTGTGTGTGACACATGAACGTGTACACAGAGACACAGAGAGTTGGACAATACTATAAAATGCCTGTCTTACTCGGGTTACTCTCAGAAATGTTTGAAAGTCACGCCTCTATGGAAATCTTCAGTTATTTTTTTCTTGTTTTCTGTTAGCCATGGGCATTTGCAAACATATCTGAAAATTATCCTGGCTTACGTGTAAATACCCTATTTGTTTCTAAAGCAGAGGCTAATTTCCATTTTAATCATTCTCTTGTAGCCAAAAGTTGTATAAGAGGCATTGTGGTATCTTTTATGTGAAAGGCCAGATGCATGTTGGAAGGAAAGATTTCTAAAATAGATAAATGTTTTTTGAAAGAAAACCGAACTATCAATCTTTTCTACCCCCAGGAACATTTCAAATGGGCTTAAAACATTGTTTTGGAGGTGTGACTAATGAAGCCAAGGACATTAGCAAACATCATGAGGGCAGGTATGACCCAAAACATTCCAATGGTTTTTTCTAGAAAACTCCAATCTGCCCTTTTCATTCATTCATACATTTCCAGACAAAATAAGTGGCCTCCCAGCAGAAGTTTTAACACACATGTCTCTGAACAAAGGAAAAATGTATTGGTCTCTTTTTGGTGGCATGAAAATGTCAGTAAAACCCATGAAACATACATGAGCATTGCCACTAAGTTTTCTGTTGTATTAAGTGTCCATTTTCTGGAAACTCAATGGAGGAGAATCTAGTTGACCTCTGATAACACAAGTCCTCTCCAGTCTTAGTTATCACACCAATTCATGTTGGACACAAATCTATATCAGCCATTAAGTCTTCACAGTGGCTGAATAACCACATAAATGAACATTTCTCCAATGAGGGCTCCAGTTGCATTTGCTCTGTGGCTAGTATCTCCAGGCTTTGATTCTTATCTCAAGCACTTCAGTCAAGGCATTATTTTCCTCAAAGCCCCATGTTACTTCTTTTTTTTTTTTTCCCCCCATCCTCACTCATAGAAATAGAAATGATGTTCAATCTTGACTTCTCACATGTATTCCAAACTTCCAAATTCTAAACTTCTAAATAGGAGACTTTAAATTTGACATCTGGTTGTCTCACCAATTTCAGCATTTCCATCACCCAAACTCTTCATGTCTCTCAAGCTTTCAGTCAAAATCATTCACAAGTACCCTCATTTGATATAGGGCTACCATTATTTCTTCAGGCAAGACATCCAGACATCACTTTGGAACTCTTCACTCACAGTTTCCAACCTGGCAAGAGGATTTGTTATTTCTTTCCTTGAAATGTCCTTGAGATTTGCCCTTTTTATCTATTTATACTGAAACCACCGTATTCATGGTTGTCATCAGCTTATGCCTAGATTACTGCTATACCCTTCTTATTCCTGTTTTAGCTGATGAGAAAATTATGGGCAGGAGGATAACTTAAAACTTAATTAAGAATGTGCTATGTGTCGGACACTATGCTAGTCACAGAATATACACCACAAATTAAATAAGACCCAACACCTGACATCAAGTTGCTCAGAATCTCTTGGCTGCTACTGCTAAACTTATACCAGGCATTCTTCAACATTACTGTCATCATGTCACTTTCCTCTTTCAGAACTTGGAATGCTTCACATATTTGCTTCGTTAAGTACAAATGCTTTTGTCTGATTTTGTAGTTTTCCTATTTGGAAAGCCTGCATCTGTCCTACCTTGTTCGCCTTTATTCCCTTACATGGCTCATTTTATTCATCAAGCATAAAATGCTACTTGTCACTACATGTTCCATACAGTTCCTTTCCTTGACTCCTGATCATGCTTCCTGGAGGCCTTCCTTTCTCCTTCTCCCACACAAACCTTATCTATCCTTCAGGGCCCATTTGCCAGCTTCTCTTTTCCATAAAGCCTTCTGAAAATTTTGCACACCAATTCTTCCCTTCCCAATGCCTATTGCTAGAGATAATTCTACCTTAGAATTGAGGGACAATTCTATAGTTAGGGGACAGTTCTACCTTAGAGCACTGAGTGTGCTATTGATTTTACCATGTGTTTAAGGATGTTCCTATATATAGAACATAAACTTTTTGGTCTTCTCTGAAATACTGGATGTTGGCCCCATACCGCCTAGCACGGTGCCAAATCAATAGTGGATTTGGCCTTCATGAGGCACACTCTTCTATCTCACCATTCTATTATGTCTCTTTATTCATAAAGTGTTTGGTGACTGACCATCTGTGTCTGGCCTAGGGTTAGACATTTGGGGTTAAACATATTGTATTAGTCTGCTCTCATGCTGCTGTGAAGAAGTACCCAAGATTGGATAATTTATAAAGGAAAGAGGTTTAATAGACTCACAGTTCTGCATGGCTGGGGAGGCCTCGGGAAACTTACAATCATGGCAGAAGAGGAAGCAAACATGTCTGATATGATTTGGCTCTGTACCCACCCAAATCTCATCTTAAACAGTATTTCCATAATCCCCACAGGAGGGCCTTGGTCGGAGGTAATTGAATCATGAGGGCAGGTTTTTCCCATCCTGTTCTTGTGAAAGTGAGTAAGTGTCACAAAATCTGATGGTTTTATAAAGGACAGTTTGGTTCCCTTGAACATGCTCTTTTGCTTGCCACCATGTAAGACATGCCTTTGCTACTCCTTCCTCTTCTGCCATGATTGTAAGGCCTCCCCAGCTATGTGGAAATGTGATTCCATTACATCTCCTTTTCTTTATAAATTACCCAGTCTCGGGTGTGTCTTTATTAGCAGTGTGAGAACAGATTAATACAACATCCTTCTTCACAAGGCAGAAGGAGAGAGAATGAGTGCCCAGCGAAGGGGGAAGCCCCTTATAAAACCATCAGATCTCATGAGAGCTCATACACTATCACAGGAGCAGCATGAGGGTAACCACTCCCATCATTTAATTACCTCCCAGGACACATGGGGATTACGAAGACTATAATTCAAGATGTGATTTGGGTGGGGACACAGCCAAGCCATATCACATATGCAATCAAATAAATATTGATATCAGAAATAAATATGTAGTACAGCAGAAGCCCAGGGTAGGAGAGCCTAACCCTATCTCCAAGAGTAAAGGGGATCCTCCTAAAAGGGATGTTCTTTCCTGCCTGGCATAGCTTTCCTTTCTAGTTTAGCAATTTCTCTCAATCCCTAAGGCTTAGTTCAAAGTTTACCCCTTCTCTGTAGTTTTTCTGTCGACAACAACAACAAAAAAAATGGTGATCTTAAAATTATACATAAAGAAGTAAAAGAAAGACCCAGAAAAGTGTGATGACTTGCCCAAATGATGTATGCATTTGATTCATGTTCTCCATGAGTATTTTTCTTTTTGATATTTGTTTGCAGTAATTATGCTTATACATTACTTTTTTTAGATTTTGTGGTAACTAAAGGGCAATGTTGATGCCAGGTGTGTTACAGTTATTTGCAGAAATTATTTGGATTCTGTGACCCTCCGTGTCTTTCAATTTCTATTTCTGTACTTAATTTCTCGAAGGCTCTGAATGGACATAAAAGAGTCTATATAAGATGCTAGAACAAGCCCCAAACTGTAAGGCTAATCTAGTGAGTATGTTTTGAAAAGGTCTCAATTTCCTTCCCTAGATCACAGGGAAGAAGTGTTTGATCTAACCCACCTAACTCTCATTTCCAACCAGTTGTGAAAACATGCCTCTCAAGATTTTAGACTGCTGGAATAGAGAGGAGTAAATAATCGGGGGAAAGTGGTTAAATATAGAGCAGGGTTTAGATGTATAAAACCTCAGCAAGCTGGTCTGACATCTCCTCCATGGAACTCCAACTAGAGCTGCTCTTGTCAGTAATGGACATCTCTTAACTTTGATTAACCATTTTAGTGCCAGAGCTCTTTATTTTTTCAATATTTCTAATAATGTAACTGTACTATCTTGCCATTTTTTTAAGCATAAAAATTTACTATGTCCATTCAAAGTAATTCAGTAATTTTTTACTAATTCCTATGCCTCAGACATTGCAAAATGTCACTGAGGAAAAAGGACTCAGCATAAAATATCAGCTTATAAAATCACTGGGAAATTTCCATTAACACAAATGAATGTACGTAAGTTTACTTCTTCTTTTAAATTATTGTCATATAATACCTGTGTGGGAGAGAGTATGAAAAACACAAACTGTCTTACACTATTGGCAGGAATATAAAATGGCACTCAGGGTACTTTGTTACTAGCTATCAAAATATCAAATATTTCTTCTTTTGATCTATCAACTCCACTACCATAAATGTAGTCTACTGGTATATTTTTATTGCAGTATTGTCTGTAACAGACAAAATAACTAAATATTTATTAATGGGGATGTTTAGATAAAATACAGTAAAGGCATTCTATGATATATAATGCAAGTATTTTTTGAAAATGAGATCCATATATACTGATATGGAAATGTTTCTAAAATGTATTATTTTTAAAAAATCGGGCCAAACTTTTGGGATATCATTTATATTTTTAAAAATTCATTGTAAGAACTTCCATTTCGAACCATCAAGATAAAAGTAATGGGTCAGACTTACTTTGCCTCAAATAACTAAAAAAGTAAACAAAATATTTTTAAGCAACTCTGTTGAGGAATTTGACAATAGACAAGCGAGAGTTGTCTCTGATCTTGAAGAAAAGGGAAACACGTGAATGAGCTTCAAATCTGCCAGTTTTCTACTTCAAAAAACCTTACCAACTATGGTGCAGTAAAGTAGAGACCGAACAGAGAGCAACACTCTCTCTAAGTGAAAGATCAAAATTCAGGGCTTCTAGGGAAGGTGTAATTTGAAGGGCACAGTACTGGAGAGAAGGAAGCTATACATGATATATCCCCTTGAATATTAGCTGTGCATGTAAAGTGTGAAACCCTGAAAAAAATTCTGGGATAACAGCTACTGAAGGATTGTGAGCTGGAAGGAGATTCTGGAGATTATACATACTGAAATATGGTGGAGTTCCAACCAGTTAAGTGTAGAGACCTTTCTAAATACTCTGAGCATTTAGTTAAGACCTCAAAAACTACATACCATAGAAAAGTGCTACTGTATCCCAGCGTAAAGGTAATCTTAGAGTAACCTCACCAAAACTCCAAACCAACTTTGCTTGGATTAAGCTGATTCTCAATAAATCAAGTACTAGCTCCAATAAATCAATAAAATAAAACAAAACACTGTTCAAAAGAAAAAAAAATGTCTTCAAGAAAAAAAATCATCCTTGGTCAAATAGTAGTTCTATTTTTAGTTCTTTGAGATACCTCCATTTCTGCTTTACCGTAGACATTGAGCTACTTCAAATTCTCACCAACAGTGTATAAGCATTCCCTTTTCTCCACATCCATGCCAACATTGTGGTTTTTTGACTTTTTAGTAGTAGTCATTCTGACAGGTATAAGATGATATCTCAGTGTAGTTTTAATTTGCATTTATCTGATGATTAGTGATGTTGTATGTTTTAAGAAATAGCTGTTCATGTCCTTTGCCCACTTTTTAATTATTTTGTTGTTTTTTTTTTTTTTTTTTACTTGTTAAGTTCCTTGTAGTTTCTGGATATTAGTTCTTTGATGAAGGTATAATTTGCAAATATTTTATCCCATTCTGCAGGTTGTCTGTTAATTCTTTTGATTATTTATTTTGTGGAGCAGAAGCTTTTTAAGTCCTATTTGTCTATTTTTTATTTTGTTACATTTGCTTTTGGGATTTTCATCATAAATTCTTTGCCTAGGCCAATGTTCAGAAGTGTTTTTCCTAGGTTTCCTTTTAGGATTTTTATAGTTTTAGGTCTTACATTTAGGTCTTTAATCCATCTTGAGTTAATGTTTATATACAGTGAGAGAGAGGGGTCCAGTTTTATTCTTCTGCATATGACTAGCCAGTTTCCCTAGCACCCTTTACTGACTAGGATGTCCTATCTTTACTGTTTATTTTTGCTAACTTTATCAGAAACCATTCCACCCAGCAATTCTGCTATTGGGTATCTACCCAAGGGAAAATAAATCATTACATGGAAAAGACACCTGCACTCATGTTGATCACAGAACTACAGCTGTCAAAATATCACAATAGCAAAGTCATGGAACCAACCTAAGTATCCACAAATGGTTGACTGGATAAAGAAAATGTAGTATATATACACTATGGAATACTATGCAACCATAAGAAATGAAATCATGTGTTTTGCAGCAACATAGATGGAGTTGGAGGCCATTATCCTAAGTGAAATAACTCAGAAGCAGAAAATCAAATATCACCTATTCTCACTTACAGGTGGGAGCTGAATAATGGGTACACATGGGCGTGAAGATGGAAATAATAGGCATTGGGGATTTCCAAAGGGTGAAAGGGGCTTGGGGGTTGAAGAATTAGCTATTGGGTACATTAGAAGCCCAATCCCCACCTTTATGCAATATGCCCGTGTAACCCATGTGACAAACCTGCAAATGTACCAACTGAATCTAAAAGTTAAAATTACTTCAAAACATTAAAATAAAATCCTCAATATCCAATACATGCTAAAATAAAATGTTAGGCATGTAAAAATGAAGGAAATATTATTTATAATGAAGAAAAAATAGTAAATGGAAACAGGCCCAATGATAATACAGATGTATAATTTAGGAGAAATGACTTTTAAAAGGAAAAGAAAGGAAAATATGGATCTAATGAGAGACTACATGGAAATCTCAAAAGAGAGGAGAAAAGGTTATAAAAAAAATAAACCTAGGGCCAAAACATACAATATCTGAAAAGTACAGTAAATACACTAAAAAAAGATTGAACACCCCAAAAGAAAGTAAAGCCTTTGAAAATTGTTTAATAAACAATATGCAAAATAAAATATACAAAGGGAAGGAAGACTGAAAAAAATAATAGACACACAGTGACTGTGAGACAATATTCTAACATATGTGCAATTGGAGTCCAAGATGGAAGGGAGTGACAAATCAAAGCAAAGAAAACAAAAGTTTGAAAAATAATGACTAAAATGCTAGAGAAAATTTTCAGAGCAGCCAAGGAAATGGAGAACACATATAGAAGAACAATAAGAATAAGCACTGTCTCCTCATCAGAAACAATGTAAGCTGGAAGAAAATGGAAAGGCATCTTTTAAGTTCTGGGAGTAAAAACAGCTTTTCAACCAACAATTTCATAGGCTAGAATTTTATAGCCTGAAAAAAATGAAGGTAAAATAAAAACATTTTTAGATAAATAACTGAAAACATTCATAACTAGCTGATGTGGTTTGGCTGTGTCCCTACCCCAATCTCATCTTGAATTCCCACCTGTTGTGGGAGGGACCCAGTGGGAGTTAATTGAATCATGGGGGTAGGTCTTTCTCCTGCTCTTCTTGTGATAATAAGTAGGCCTCATGAGATCTGATGGTTATTATAAGGGGGAGTTTTCCTGCTCAAAATTCTTTATGCCCACCGCCATCCACATAAGATGTGACTTGCTCCTCCCTGCCTTCTGCCATGATTGGGAGGCTTCCCCAACCATGTGGAACTGTGAGTTCTCCATTAAACGTCTTTCCTTTGTAAATTGCCCAGTCTCAAGTATGTCTTTATCAGCAGCGTGAGAACAGACGAATACAGTAAATTGGTATCAGGAGTGGGTTGCTGCTGAAAAGATACCCAAAAATGTGGAAGCGACTTTGGAACTGGGTAACAGGCAGAGGTTGGAACAGTTTGAAGGACTCAGAAGAAGACAGGAAAAGGTGGGAAAGTTTGGAACTCCCTCGAGGCTTGTTGAATGACTTTGACCAAAATGCTGATAATGATATGCACAATGAAACCCAGGCTGAGGTGGTCTCAGATGGAGATGAGAAACTGAGAAACCCCATCTCTACTAAAAATACAAAAATTAGCTGGGCATGGTGGCGTGTGCCTGTTGTCCCAGCTACTTGAGAGGCCGAGGCAGGAGAATCGCTTGAACCCAGGAGGTGGAGGCTGCAGTGAGCTGAGATCATACCATTGCACTCCAGCCTGGGCAACAGAGTGAGACTCTGTCTCAAAAAAAAAAAAAAAAAAAACAAGCATGACCCAAACATATTAAAACAGAGACATTTGAAAATAAAAAAGTGGAAAGATATTTAGAATGTATATGAAAAGAGAAACATCAGAGAGATCATAAAGGTATTTTAAAATAAGGGATTATGAATTGTTTGCGTCAATAACCAACCCTACACAAACTCTTTCAGAAAACAGTAGAGGAGGAAATACTTCTGAACTCATTTTATGAGGTATTACCCTAATATCAAATCCAGAGAAAACATAAGAAAACTATAGAAAAATATTCTTCATGCAAGAATCATAAAAATTCTTAATTAGATGTTAGGAAACTAAATTCAGTAGCATATACAAATCATAATGCATCATGACCAAGTCAGGTTTACCCGGAATGCCATATTGGTTTACTGTTTGAAAATCAATCAATGCAAAGACCAAAAGAAACCACCATATAGTTATTTTAATAAATACAGAACAATAATTTAACAAAATTCAACACCATTCATGGTAAAAATCCTCAGCAAACTGGAAATAAAGGGAACTTCTTAAACCTGTTCAAGGTTAAGGAAGTTCAATCATCTATAAAAAATCTACAGCATGGCACAGAAGATGTTTAGGACAGTGAAACTGTCCTGTATGATACTGTAATGGTGGTTACATGACTTAGACATTTGTCAAAATCCCTACAAATGTACACATGTACAAAGAGCGAACTCAAATACGTTTTGGACTTTAGTTAATAAGAATGTGCTATGGTCTGAATGTTTGTGTCTCACCCAAAATTCTTAAGTTGAAATCTAATTCCCCATGAGATGGTACTACGAGGAGGGGCCTTTGGAAGGGAATTAGGTTCTGAAGGAGAAGTCCTTATGAATGGCTTAGTGCCCTTACAAAAGAGGCCTGAGAGGTCTTGTTTGACCCTTCCACCATGTGAGGACACAGCAAGAGGGAGCTATTTATGAACCAGAAAATGGGCCCTCATCAGACACCAAATCTGCTCACACGTTGATCTTGGACTTCCCAGCCTTCAGCCCTGTGAGAAAGAAGTTTTTGTTCGTTTAAAAGCTATCCAGTCTGTAGTATTTATTATCTTACAGCAACCTCAATGGACCAAGACAGAATGTGCCAATAATTGTTTCTCAATTGTAACAAATATTACACACTAATGCAAGGCATTAATCAAAGAAGAAATCGGGAATGGGGAAAGGGAGTATACAGGAAACCTCTGTACTTGATGTTCAATATTTCTGTAAATGTAAAATTGCTCAAAAGATAAAGTCTATTAATTTTTTAAAACCTATGGAAAATATCATATTAAATAGTAATGAACTGAGTATTTTCCACCTAAAACCGGAAACAACACAAACATATCCGTTCTCACCACTTCTATTCCACATTGTGGTAGAGTTTCTGGCCAGCACAGCCAGGCTAAATAAATAAATACATAGTATGAAGATTGGGAAGTAAGAAAGAATATTATCTATTATCTTCATTTGTAGATGATATAACGTTTACATACAAAAAAAAAAAAAAAAATCCTAAGGAAACTACAACAAAATTCCTAAACCCATTAAGTGATTTTAGCATGGTGACAGGAAGCAAGGTTAATATATGAAAATATATTATATTTCAACAAGTGAGCAGTGAACAGTTGAAAAAAATAAAATAGTAACAATAGCATCTACAATAGAATCAGTAAGTACACAATACTCAAGCATAAATTTAACAATAAGTGTGCAAAAGCTGTAGAGTGGACACTACTCCAGCAGGCTTTTTAAAAGAAATTTTGACAGACTGATTCTCAATATATACAGAATTTCAAAAGGCATTATAATAACAAAACAATCTTCAAAAAGAACAAAATTGGAGCATTTATACTACCTGACTTTAAGATTTATGGTAAAGTTACAGGGATCATGACAATGTGGTATTAACTTAAGAATAAATGTACAAATCAATGGAATAAAACAAAAAGTCTAGAAGGAGAATGACAAACATATGGTCAAAATGTTTTTTAAATGGCACCAAAGAAAATTAAAGCGAAAGGAAAGTATTTTGAAAACGTCATGCTGGCACAACTGGATATCCATATTTTTAAAATGAACCTTGACCCACTATCTCATACCACATTTAAAACTTAATTTGAGATGAATCATAAACATAATTATAAAAGCTAAAACTTCTTGAGGAACACAGAGGAGACTATCCTTGCAATGTCTGGGGAGGCAAAGATTTTAGGCAGGATAGAAAAGCTCTTACTAGAAAAGAAAAAAAAGATAAATTATACTACACTTCCTTAAAATTAAAAACATCTGTTTAAAAAAGACAATATTAAGAAAATGAAAAGGGAAGCCAGAGCCTATGGGAAAATATTAATAATACATATATATGAAAAAATGATTTGTATCCAGAAAACATAAAGAACTCCTATAACTTAATAATGAAAAGATAAACAGCCTGATTAAAAAGTTGGCAAAACATTTAAACAAGCACTTCACAAAAGAATGTACAATTGCCTCTATCCACATAAAAAGGCGACCCAAATCATTAATCATAACAAAAATGCAAATTAAAACTAAAATGATATATGACTTCATACACAGGAGGTCTATATGTTGAAGATGTGTAGCAACAGGATTTCTCAAACACTGCAGGAGTATAAAGTGGCTCAGGTATTTTAGAAGGCTGGTAGTTAAACTTATATCTATTTTATGACCCAGGGATTTCACTTCAAGGAGAAATAGAGACACAAGTCCACAAAAATACTTTTATATATATGTTCACATTCATGTTATTCATAATAATTTAACTGGAAACAATTCAAATATCCATCAAGAAGAAAACAAATGTTGGTATACTTACATTACGGAATAGTGGAAACGAATCAGTCACGGATGCACGCAATAAAATAAGTGCATTTCAAAAATGTTTTGCTAAGTAGACGAAGCCAAACGTAAGGCACCGTATGATTCCATTTACATTAAAGCGTGCAACAAATAAGGATTTGGTATTAGAAATCAGAAGGGTCATGGCCTGCGATGTGAGGTTGGAGCAGGGATTGACTGGGAAGGGGCATGAACGAACTTTCTGGGGTGGAAATATTCCATAACTTGATTTATTTTGCGGGGGCATACAGATGTTTGTATTTATTATGACTCTTTAAATTTTTGGTATGCAGATTTCACTACATGTAAATTAGATCTCAATAAACAAAGGGAAAATGTTTTATAGACACACACACAGCCTAAGAAAAGAAGGAAGATGAGAAAGATATTTTGTTCTTTTCATTTCCTTAATCCATCCCAAGAAACTGGAAGAGTGTCTGGCACATAATAGGTACTCAGTACTTACTCAGCTCAATGAATGAAGTGACATGCATGAAAAATTTTGAAGGAACAAAAAAGTATAAATAATAGTTACCTTTAAAGGTCAGCCAAGTAGAAGACAGGAGGATGTTTACTTACAATTTTACATCTTTCTTTATAGTCCTGAGTACATACTACATCCATACATGGGTGTGCACACACAAACACACCAACTTTCAGAACTTTATCATGTTATACTTATGTACGTTTTTTAAAATCTAAATTTTGGTAAAAATTAAATATAAGTGTCTGGCACCTCATAGAGCCTAATGTATTTTTGTTGAACAAATGAATAAATAGATAAATGATTATTTTCCAATTTTAGGTGGTTGGGTTTTTAATGATGTTAAGCCATTTTCTACATAATTTGTGCTTGTCAAAAGGTGAACTAAAAATTTCATAGTACCTGCTAGCAATGAAATTCACTATCATTCACAAAGAACATCATGGAGATTAAGAATCTTCCCAGCAAATTCGCAAGGCTAGTATTATTATGTCTACTTTACAAATGATAACAGCTGAAAGCAGGGAGGCTAAAATGATTTGTCAAGAGTCACGGGGTAGAGATTGACAAATTCAACATTTGTTGCTACATCTGATTCCTAAATTTATGCTTTTTTTTTTTTTTTTTTTTTGAGATGGAGTCTTGCTCTGTCGCCCAGGCTGGAGTGCAGCGGCGCGAGCTTGGCTCACTGCAAGCTCCGCCTCCCAGGTTCACACCATTCTGGAGTAGCTGGGACCACAAGCGCGCGCCACCGTGCCCAGCTATTTTGTATTTTTAGTAGAGAAGGGGTTTCACCATGTTAGCCAGGATGGTCTTGATCTCCTGCCCTCGTGATCCGCCCACCTTGGCCTCCCAAAACTTTTATACTTTTTGTAATGCTTTCCTTTGCTTTTCCTGTATTAAAACTAATAAGAAAGTAAAATAAAAGTCACATTTTAAAAGGCAAATTAAGTTTAGAATATAGCAGTCAGATGACTGGCTTTTGGAAAAAGTCACCAGGAAGAAGAGTTGCTAAATGCCAGATGCAAAATCCGACGAGGCGTAGGCCATCTAGACTGTTACCTGAAGCACTGATACGGGGGCATTAAAATATCTGTAGAATACATTAGAAATGGGAGGCTTGCTGAGTAAGATTTTCTCAAGTGACTTTTTATGTAATGACAGAAATACAAATTGTCCAAGTTCAGCTGAAGCAGACAGTGCTTCAGATGGAAATGTAAAGAATCCTCATCCACAAGGACATGCCTCTGTTGAATAATTTTGCAACACACACATGCAGTTGTGGTCAGCCAAAAGACAGCAGTAGCTGGCAGCTGAAACTCGGAGACCAAAAAATTGAACAGCACAATGCTGTTCATGGAATTGAGGAATTTCTTTCATTATCTAAATCTTTAATAAGCTTGCCAAGAAATTGTCTGGTTTGGATAATCACAAAATAACAGAGGAGAGAATAAGATCTATAGGAAAGCAGGAAACGTTTGCTTTTTTTTTTTTTTTTTTCAGACTTTTGATTATTTTGGGGGCAGCAAAGTGAATTAATACATAAATCTCTTTCTATATACCTTGTTACTAATATAAAATCAGAGTCTTCCTACATCTTTAAGTAAATGTTAAATAAGTATTTTAAAATTCGTTTTGAAGTGATACCAAATTATTAGTCTGGAGGCACCCACGCGTCTAGGTCCAGTCTTGGCTATGTTTAGTCTTTCTTTTCATTTCTTTTATCATGGAATCATGGCACGCACACACAAAAGCAAGGACCTCCCATAAGATTAGGAGTCTCTGAGGGAAAACTGCAGTCTTAAAACACATTTAAAAAAATATATCAGAAATAATTTTGAGTGGTATGCAGTTGAACCCTAAGATGAGTGTGGAATGTAAGTGTGTTTTTGAAATTCGGACATGAGAGTGGGTAATGGCCAAAAGCAGAGAGTTCACATTTGATGTCAGCCTTCTGCTGTACTTGAAAGTAGAATTTGGGACTGAGAATTAAATACCAGACACATGTATAATGCCACTAAAAAACTATGATATCCTATTCTATTTCTTCTTCTTAGTCACTCCTTACCATCTCAACCCTTTCCGTAACTTGATGCCTCTCAGTATCACACACACACATACATACATACATTACATGTACACACGTCCTTACCCTAAAGGAAGATTTTTAGGAAAAGTGTATGGCTGATTCTAGTAGCTACTTATACAACAAAATTAATTCAGTAATTTGCAAGAGCTTCTCACAGACAACTGTCCTTACTGAAAAACAGAATTGCAAAAATAGTGCCAGTGAAGACAAACTTTATATCCCTTGGATTCTTCCACTAGCATAACTTCCCTTCAAACATTAACATGGGACAGTTACCAAATGTTCCCATTCAGCTTAGGACAAAATAATAATGCTGTGCATTTGGCGCCTGTTTGAAATGGAAGATGCTAGGAGCTCTTTTTTGAAAGAGACTTCTGTGAACAACAAGAACTTGGCCTGCTTCTAATTCTTCGACATCATTTGTAGTATTAAAGGTAAAAATACCATCATCACTCATTAGGTAAGAGGTGATGTTTTCTGTTGTTTCTTCAGCACTAAATTAGATGTTCACATGACTTTGTGTTTCTCTCTTTGGTCACAGATGGAGAAGTTTTCTTGGGAAACATTAGCATATAGAGAGGAACCCCTTTGTGGCAAAGACAAAATAAATTAGAGGGTATTATTTTGAGGTATCTTTGTATTGTAATAGGTTATTTTATAAAAGATTATAGGAATAAACTACTCTCTTACTTTTAAAATAATAAATCACATTAAAAATCTGCTTTCTTAAATTGAAAATTCATAAGTACAGAAATGTTATCCTAGCTTTTAATAATGGATCAGAAGTCACTTCCAACCCTAAAGTTACTTCAAGCAATATGGAGGAGAGAAAATAAGTAGAAATAATTCTTGATCATCTTTCCATAATTAAGAAGAAAATGAAATCACATTTTAATACATGTGCCAATCATGCAAATGTTTTCTATAGATATTCACAGGTGAATGGAAGCATTGAGAACTCTAGAAAATATTCTACCGTATTTTACAACATATAAACAGTGATATGAAAATACATACTTGCTATTTTATACCTGGTCTAACTTCTATATGGCCCTGCTCTTGTAGGCATTCTAATTTTTATGATTATAAATGAGATAAACGATTCACAGGAAAGATATAAGAAAAAATGTATCACAAGGAAATGAATTAAAATATGATTTTGATTCAGAATAAAACTACCAATAAATTTCAATCTCCTTTTAAAGAAAAACTTCAAATCAGCATCAGTTATATAGCTACTTAGAAGAAACAAAATTTCAGGAAAAAAATATGGTGTGTTTTGTAAGCTTAAAAAAGAATAAATTAAAATGTTGGAGAAGGTCCAGTGAATTAGTTAAAGGAATCAGGCCTCCTAATCTGTATTGATATTCTAATATAAAGGAAAAAAATAGTGAGAATACAGTAACTGTTAGGAGATACCTTCTTATCTCATACTGTGAAGAAAATGTATGACCTTAAAAACTTATAGAGAAAAGCAGGAAAAGAAAATATAGAAAGTATAAACACAAATCAATAATTTTACAGGAATGTTTTCTTTCTGTTAGTACACGAAAAATCACTGGGAATTGTCAGTTACCCTACTAACAATGAGAACAAGCCAGATAAGCTACAAAATCATAGCTTTAAGAAAAGTCATCAGAAAGCCAAGGATGCAAATAAATCTAAATGAACTAAATTCCATAAGTGACAAGCTCTTCCTAGGAGACAAGGAACATGACTGTTTTCATCCCTAGTGGAGTTGCCCGAGAAGGAATAACCGATATAACTTACTGGTTGTACCGACCAGTAAGAAGACATTAGCCAAACTTTTTGAGAACTTTTAATGCCAAGTGAGGGCTGGCATGGCAGATTAGAATCACAAGGAGCCCCAAGAAATGATTTCCACACTCATCTGCTGAGTGTTTCTCATGGACCTTCACTGAGTGCATGGAAATATCCATTGAAGGCTGGAGATGAGACAGGAGAGCAGAAGGAAATTCTGAGGTACTCCAGGTTGGAAGATTAAAGAGCTCTGTCACAAGTTATTTGACATGATTCCTGTCAAGACACAGTAATCTATATCCTTTCTCCTTAATCTAGGCAGGCTCTGTGACTTATTTGACCAATAGAGTAGGACAGAAGTAATCTAGAGCCAGTTTCTGATCTCAGACATTAGGAAATAAGCATTTTGGTAATTCTTGGTTTTTTGTTTTTGTTTTTGTTTTTTTTCATATAATCATACAATCAGCTTGTGTGTTTAGGGGTCTTTCACATCTTTGTTGGATTGTTTTCTATTTATTGCTCTTTGATGCTATGGTAAATGGCATTTTAAAATTTAATTTCTAACTGATGGTTACTAGTAGTATGAATATAATTGATTTTGTACATTGAATTATATCCAACAATTCTGTTAAATCCATTATAAATTTGCTTTTCTGCATATTATTTAAAAATTTCTAAATTTCTGGCATCTGTGAAACAGGACGTTTTTCTAACATTTATATATTTATTTTTTAATATTATTGCTCTGGATACAATCCGTAGCATGATGTTGAATGACAGTAGTGATAAATAAGCAACTTTGTTTCTGATCATAGTGAAAAAAAGGCTTAAAACCTTACAATTACAGACAATGTTTCATATAGGTTTTCTGTACATAACCTTTGTTAGATTAAGGATGTTTCCTCCTATTCCTAATTTGCTAATAACATTTTATCATAAATGGATGTTGAATTTTATCACTTTTCCTATATTTATTGAAATAAGGTAGAAAGTTATATATATGATATATATATGTATTACATAATATATATGCTGAAAGAATTAATATGAGATTGGTGTTAGATATTCCATAAAATTTGGTAGAAATCACTGATGAATATAGAATTTTCTTTGTCAGAAAGTTTTTAGTTAGGATTTTAAAATTAATTAATAAAAATCTACTCACATCTATTTCTTTTTGTGTCAATTTTGACAATTTGTGATTTTCTAGGAAGTTATCAATTTCACTTACATTTTTATATGTATTAGAAAAAAGTCTTATTATATTTAACATCTGTAGAATTATTGCAGTGGCATGATGGTAAATGTATTAATAACCAGCAGCATATAATGTATCCATTTGTGTATGTATAAGTTTATTATAAATTATACTGATATAAAGCATCTATAATGTAATTTACAAGTAAGAATGAAATAAACTACATAATAATCTTTATTGTAAATCTTTATTGCAAATTTAACTTTGAGCTCTGAATTTTTTTTTTTTTTTTTTTTTTGAGACAGAATTTCCCTCTTAGGTTTGCCAGGCTGGAGTGGCAATGGGCAAATGCTCTCGGCTCACTGCACCTCCACCTCCTGGGTTCAAGCAATTTCCTGCCTCAGCTCCTGAGTAGCTGGGATTCCGAGGCATGCACACCATGCCCCCTAATTTTTTGTATTTTTAGTAGAGACGGGGTTTCATCATGTTGGCCAGGCTGGTCGCAAACTCCTGACCTCAGGTAATCCGCATGCCTTGGCCTCCCAAAGTGCTGGGATTACAGGTGTGAGCCACTGCACCTGGCCCATTATTTTTGCCAAATTTTTTTATCCATAGCCAATCTATGGTTGCACAGCAACCTTATTTTCACAATAGAGGTGCATCCTAATTTGCTGTATCGTTTCCCAAAAAAAGTTTTATTAAATCTAATACGTTGTCTATTAAATAATTTCTCACTTTCATTAAATTTTTAAAATGAATCATTAATGAATTTAATTTAATGAATCATTAGTGAATGTTCATTCATTAAACTGAATCTTCTTTTCAGCCTATTATGCATCATAATAGTGGATAATGCATATATGTATATAAAGTAGGAACTTCACTTGTTCTTCATGATATGAAAAACTTTTTTGCTGAATTGGATATTAATTTTCAAATATCTGAAGACTATTTCTTCAAATGTTTGTGCTATATACAATGTAAATGGCTAGAGACTTGACACACTTTTGAGATTACTTTGCATTAACATTTTATATATTTTTCATCATCTAGACAGTCAAGAAAACAACAAATCAAGCCCAGATTTTGAGGCATTTGCCAACTTCCATAGTGTAAATACTCCTAATGTGGCCAATTTCAAGGTACCAATATGACATTATTTAATATGGAGTTGGTAAGAGACGTGCAGTAGCACTCCATTGTATAGTATTTCCATCATACAGATGCAATCGATATAGATACCCACAACAACACAGATACTATCGATGGTGGTAATTAAAAAGTGGCTTTGTTCTTAACTTATTTAATTGAAACTATATATAGTTTAATTTTAATAATGTGTTTAAAAATTGACTTGCAAATTCCTGAAAACTTAGCAATCAGCTCTCATGAAGCAGCATAAGCCTGCTACAGCATACCACCGGATTATTGTAAGGCCTCCTTTTTCATTCCTGATGTTGGTAATTAACATGCATGGTCCCTTTTCATTTTCTTAAATCGATTTCACTATGAGTTTATTAGTTTTACAAGGCTTTGCAAGACAAATATTTTTCCTTTGTTGATACTCTCTATTGTATGTAGTTCTTTAATTTCTGTTCATCTTTATTTCCTTTCTTCCACATTTACTTTGTTTTTAATTTGCTGTTCTTTAAGTTCTTAAGATGAAGGCTTAGACTACTAAAATTACCTTCTAAGACTGTGTTAGTTGTATTTCACTTGAAAAGGTACTTTTCAAGGTTTTATGACATCTTTAATTTTTACAACTTCGAGGCATACTTTACTTTATACGAGGTATACTTTATACTTTTATACGAAGTATACTTTATACTTTTATATAAAGTATAAAGTATACTTTATACTTTATACTTTATACGAGGTATAATTAACTGTACATTTTCACAAGTACAATGTGATACATTTTGACATATTATACACCTGTGAAACTATCACAGTCATGTACAAGCTTTTTGTGGACCATTGCTCTTGAGTAATTTCCTAGGAGTGAAATAACCAGGTCATATGACAACTGTATGCTTAACTTTTTAAGAAATAGTAAAACTGGCCGGGCGCGGTGACTCAAGCCTGTAATCCCAGCACTTTGGGAGGCCGAGACGGGCGGATCACGAGGTCAGGAGATCAAGATCATCCTGGCTAACACGGTGAAACCCCGTCTCTACTAAAAAATACAAAAAACTAGCCGGGCGAGGTGGCGGACGCCTGTAGTCCCAGCTACTCGGGAGGCTGAGGCAGGAGAATGGCGTAAACCCGGGAGGCGGAGCTTGCAGTGAGCTGAGATCCGGCCACTGCACTCCAGCCTGGGCGACAGAGCGAGACTCCGTCTCAAAAAAAAAAAAAGAAAAAAGAAAAAAAAAAAAAGAAATAGTAAAACTATGTTGGCAAAGAGTTTGGCCATTTTATGATCTAACCGGTATTTTATTTGGTTCTTAGTGTCATCAGAATTTCATATGGTCAGTCTTTAATTTCAGCAATTTCAATAGATATTTAAAAGTATTTTATTTAGACTTAATTTGCATTTTCCAGTATTTTATTCTTTTTTATTGCTGAGTAGCATTCTATCATATGGATATGCCACTGTTCATTTATCCATCACCCACTGAAGGACATTTGATTTGTGTCCAGTTTGAAGCAATTATGCATAATTTTCTGTAATTGCTATAAACATTTACTTACAATTTTTTGTGAATGGAAGTTTTTATTTTTCTTGGATAAATACCTAGGAGTGCAATTAAAGGGTTATATGGTAACTGTAAATTTAACATTATAATAAATTACCAAACTATTTTCAGAGTGGCTATCACATTTTTTATTCCACTAGCCTATGAGTTCTAGATGTTTCTTCATCCTTTTACTTTAAACCTATCAATCTTTACATTTATAGTCGGTTTCTTATAGGCAACATATAGTTGGTCTTTTTTTTCACTCCATCGTGACAGTTGCTGTCTTTCCATAGGAGTGTTTAAACCATTTTCATTTAATGTGATTATTGAGAAAGTTGGATTTAATTTACCATCTTGCTGTTTGTTTTCTGTCTTCTTTTGGATTAATTGAATAGTTTTATAACTCTATTTCTTTCCATTGTTGGCTTTGGCTACAACTTTTATTTTGGCCATTGCCTTAGGGGTTATAGTACACATCTTTAACTTACCAGAGCCTACATTACACAATTTCATGCATAATATAAGAACCTACAACACTATATGTTTCATACAGTGCGTAAGGGTGCACCAGGTTAATTTCTGTGCCATAGGATTTCCCACAGTGTTGTTCAATGGCTATGTCAGTACAATTTCACTCTTTTAAAAAATTATTTTTTGTAGAGACAGGGTCTTGCTATCTTACCTGGGCTGGTCTCAAACTCCTGGCCTCAAGGGATCTTCTCTCCTTGGCTACCCAACGTGCTGTGATTACAGGCATAAGCCATCATGCCTTGCCAAATTTCACTCTTAAATTATGTTTGTTTGAGTTTAATCTGTAATACAAATTTTTATTATGTTTCACATTACTTTCCCTGATACCACTTTGAAGTCTACCTAAGTTAGACAGCCCTACCAGAAAACAATTGTTATCAAGTTTCTCTCTCCTGAACTAGGTATGGTTTTGAGAAAACGTGAGAAGAACTCTAAAAGTAAATGATAAAAGGGTAACTAGCTGATATCAGGTTAAAATTTAAGTTATAATATTTTACAAGTAATAAAACAGGATTTTCTCTTTTCCAATGTAGAAGAGTAAGGAAGCTTTTACTATGTAATCTCAGAGAGTTTATAAAAAGAGTTTATAGTTTTCTACAAAACACATGTATGTATTTATATAACTTTATTAGTTGGAAAGTATTTTAAAATAAGAATCTTAGCTACACTGCCATAAACAATGGCAAATGGATTAAACAAATAGTTATTGAATGACTATTCTATGCTAGGCATTGCTTGGGTCTTGAGATACTTTCTTTAAAAAAAATTGTTTTCCTTAATTATTCCAAAACAACAGACTATTTCAAAATGGCAGACTATTTTTTGCTCTTAATTTTGGATGGTTTAATTTCACATTCTAGATATATTTAAAACTTTTAAATTAATTTATTCAATTCAATGACAGACATTTTCTTTTATTTTGGTTCATTTATAATCATTTTGTATATATAAGGGACAGAGAGTGATATTTTGGTACATGTATACAATGTGTAATGATTAAATCAAAGTAGTATATTCATCATCTCCAACATGTATTCTTTTTATTGTGAATATTCAAAATCCTCTATTCTAGCTTTTTTAAAATATACAATAAACAATGGTTAACTATATTTACCCTGCAGTGCTATAAAACACTAGAATTTATTTCTCTCATCTAGCTGTAATTTGTATCCATTTACCAACCTGTCCCTATCTGGTCCTCCCTCCTATCCTTCCCAGCCTCCCATAACCACAGTCCTACTGTCTACTTCTATGAGCTCCATTTTTTAAAGTTTCTACATATGAGTAAGAACATATGGTATTTCTCTTTCTATGCCTGACTTATTTCACTAAACATAATGTCCTCCAGGCTCGAGTGATAGACTTTTCTCTATCATCCTAACTGTTAAGCATGAAGTTTTTAAAAAAGTGATTGATTTTGACAGAATTCCTGACTTCCAGCCAATTTTAATGCCACATAGATATGTATTATAAGAACATAAATGTATGAATAATAAAATGTAAAAATTTTCTTTGGAATTTGTAAACCAAATTAACAAAATTACCTACTGTAATTGAACCTGAACTAGAATCCTGTTTATAAATACCATCACGTGTATAATTGTTCAGTTATAATAAGGTGAGTGGAGTTTTTCTGCTTAGTTTCAAATTAAACGCAAAGTATTTATTTTGTCTACTGATTATATTTTATTTGCATTTTCCAATATTTCTTTTTATTGCTGAGTAGCATTCTATCATATGGATATACCACTGTTCATTTATTCATCACCTGTTGAAGGACATTTGATTTATCATTAAATATAATACTGAGTTTCTTCTCTCTACTGAACTAGGTATAGTTTTGAGAAATGTTCCAGAAATGCCTATTTCTGAAAGGGAAATATTGTGAGACAAAATTAAATTTTTAGGCAAGTGTAGTAAATGCCATGTAGTAAAATTTCCATCAAAATATTTTCATGGGTACTGAAGGAAATATTATGAGCCAGTTCTTAAGCATATTTTTGGGGAAGTGCTTAAAAGGTCTGAGAATGCTAAGGATGCTCCAGAAAGTACTTCCCTTTTTCCAACTCAAACCTAACTTACTATGATATAAGGCTATTTTCTGTGTTTTAGGTACAAACTCACTGTCAAAAGTACTTTGACTTTTAAGAGTTGAGAAAACACATTTTAATAATCCTTAAAGCAAATAATTTCTTGCAAAATTATTATTGCTTTTAAAAGTTGCCTTTTGTTTTTTTCTTTTGGAGACAGTGTCTTGCTCTGTCACCCAGGCTGAAGTGCACTGGTGCGATCATAGCTCAGTGTAACCTTGAATTCCTGGGCTACAATCCTCCCAGCTCAGCATCCCAAGTAGCTCTCATGTACCACCATGTCCAGCTATTTTATTTATTTATTTTTTGGAGAGACAGACATGGCATTTACTAACACTTGCCTAAAAATCTTATTTTGTCTCATAATAGTTCCCTTTCAGAAATAGGCATTTCTGGAGAATTATAGTATAGAGAGAAAACTTAGTATTATATTTAATAACAAATCAAATGTCCTTCAGTGGGTGATGAATCCATATGATAGAATGCTACTCAGAAATAAAAAGAAACAAAATATTGGAAAATGCAAATTTAAATATATTGAGTAGGCAAAATAAATACTTTGGGCATACTGCATTGCCTAGGCTGGTCTTGAACTCCTAGGCTCAAGCAATCTCCTGCCTCAGCTTCCCAAAGCACAGGTATTACAGGCATGAGTCACCGCGTCCAGCCAAAAGTAAATTTTTTTAAATTAATTTTTTCTTTTTTTGATATGGAATCCCACTCTGTCACCCAGGCTGGAGTGCAGTGGTGCCATCTTGGCTCACTGCAACCTTCGCCTCCCGGGTTCAAGCGTTTCTCATGCCTCAGCCTCCTGAGTAGCTCAGATTACAGGCTTGTGCCACCATGCCCAGCTAATTTTTGTATATATTTGTGTGTGTATACACACACACACACACACACACACACACACACACATATATATATATATATATATTAGTAATATATATATATATGTTTTTTTTTTTTTTTTTTTTAGTAGAGATGGGGTTTCACCTTGTAGGCCAGGCTGGTCTCAAACTCCTGAGCTCAGGTGATCCACCTGCTCAGCCTCCCAAAATGCTGGGATTACAGGCATGAACCACCACGCCTGGCCAAAAGTTGGTATTTTTAACATAGAACTTTGTTATTCACACTAAAGATTATTCTAAAGGGTTTTGATAACAGAGTTTGATAAGTGAATCCCCAAAAATTGTACCCAGATTTGTTTTAAAGGAAACATAATCAACCAAAGAAGTTAGACTGTAGCTGGGGAGTTCTACAACTTATATATATCTACAACAGATTGAAAACAAACAGGAAGGTGTAAAACATTCTTGCCAAAGGGTTAAGATCAATCAAAAATATCACACCAGACCAAAGAATAATGGAATCATGTATTGTCTGTAGACATGCATCTCTGTGCAGTAAGAGATTGATCCTAAGGTTATTAGTAAGTTAAGATTTAGCTCCTGCAGTGGACTCCAGGTGAGCCAGTTCATGATTATTCCTTTAACATGCCAAATCAGTGACTAAACTACACAATAATTTGATTAACAAGTGCTGTTACTAAGATTCGTGCCAAAGGTATGCTTAGTTCAAGGTACACCAAGTTAAGATTGAGTCTCTCATCACAGGATTGAAACACAAGGCCAGACCCTGCTTAGTGAGCTGGTCTGCTGTACCTTTCAGAGGTAGATTACCTTTTCCAAGCTATCAGAATCTATTTCCAAATGCCATCTGCTGGGAGGCCAAAGGAAGTGGAAAAATCAGTCCCTTGCTCTTAAAGTGATTAAAAATCTAAGAGACAGAAGAAGCTACGCAATAAGATCTATTATCCCTCATGGTTGGTAAGCTGTAGACAATCAAATACTGCTGTTAAGCGTCCATGTTTACACAATTAGAAATAAAAACAGGAGAATGGCATGAACCCAGGAGGCGGAGCTCGCAGTGAGCTGAGATCCGGCCACCGCACTCCAGCCTGGGAGACAGAGCAAGACTCCGTCTCAAAAAAAAAAAAAAAAAAAAAAAAAAAAAACAGTTTTAACTCTACGTGTCATAACATATAGTGATAAAATGTATTTGTAATGATTCAAAAAACACATATTTTACAGTGCCTCAAAGTCACCATTGCAACCAATTGTCCTCATATTTACTGATCAGTTCAGACCTGCTAAGGGCCCTTTATTAGCTCAGTAGAGACCAAGCCCCTGTAAAAAAAGGAGCAGACTCTATGAAGGGAATTTCTCCACCTGGGTTTTCCCTAATCCACCCTCAAGGAGAAGCCCCTGTCTTTGGTGGTCCCCAGTTACGATTCCCTTATACTCTGATCTGTTTCTATGCCTTTATGTTCTGGCACCCCAGGATGAAATCATCTGTTGGAAAGGTTTTGTTATTTTCCCAGTCTTATTCTTATCCAGACGCAGTCTTAGGTTCTCCCTTTGTTGTGTACCTCAAGCCCACAGCAAGTCTTTGTTCATTTCTTTGCTGATCCCTGAGAAATGGAGGTTATTATACTAGGAAGAAATATACACTACTACTGCCACTTCCAAGCTTTAACGAAAGAGGGCCTTCCAGTGGCTCTATGGCAAAAGACAGACTCATAAACATGAGAAGGAGCTGGGGAGCGCTGGGTAACCTAGACTAGCCCAGCAAGCCCATCCCCCAGCCAGGGCCTTCCCCTTGTATGTGTATGGCAGTTTGAGCCTTCTACTTGAAAGGGGCCCAGGGTGCAGAATTACCATAACTAGCATCGCTGTTGAGAAAGGTTTGCTGCATATTCCAAATATGCTACTAATATAGAGGTGACATTCTTTATCATTATATCCAGAAAGTGAAAGAATCATCTGGAATTTCAGAGAAAAACCATTGAAAAACAGTATGAACAAATCACAAAAGAGAATACGTAAAGGCTAAGACATAGTTTCTTGAAAAAGTATCCTTCCATAGCAATAAAAAATACCTAATAAATTATAATTTTCTTCCTGTAACAGTAGTAAATAATTTTAAAAAATAATTCTTTCTTGCAATGATATGAGAAACAAGAATTGCTAGTACAAATGTGAATTAGTAAACTATTTCTAAAACCAACTATGTGATTTTATCAAGAACATTAAAATGTTTATAATTTTGATGCAATAATTCTATTTAGGAGTATCTATGCTGGGGAAGTAATCAGAGATAGTGACAAATATTTATACAAAAAAAAGTCCTTTTCTGAATTATTATAGAAAAAAAGAAGTAGCCTAAAGGAAAATGAATGGTAATAATAAAAAGAAATGTTACTCAGCCATGTACACATTTAAAAAAAAAGACATAAGGAAATGTTCATAATCTAGTATTTAATTAAAAAAAAGTGTGTATGTGTGTATGTAGCAGAAAGACTAAACATACACACACATAGCCTACACACTCTTTGGAAAAATATACTAGCATAAGCATTACTATTTTTCACTTTTAAAGGTTGTCAGTTATGTATACAGTGAAATTTAGCACATGGATAAAATTTAATTTTACTTGAAAGTATGGCATGTTTCTATAATGCATTTTGTGAATCCTTGTAACATGTTTTCACCAAATATTTTCATAAAGTCAATACTCAATTACTTTACACTTTTTTTCTAGGGCCTAATGTGAGATTAGTTGTACATAGTTCCCACTCTTTTGAAATACCAGGGGATGGAAAGAAAAAGGAGGAGAAACAATACTGGAGTGTTAGTTTTATTAGTCTGTGACACTGCTCTGCCCAATGGCAATCTCATTGTTTCACTGCTCCCTAACCTCTCTATGATCAGGAGGAGCCTGGGGAATAATTGCTTCCTTTTTGTCAAGATAACAATGTGAAAACTTACTTTGTAAACTGAGCAAAAACAACTTAAATGAGATAATAAAGTACAAGGTCAGAACATATGCATCTAAATATGGAAAGAGAATAAGGTGAGAAATGAGAGAATGTGTGCATCCATTGCCTGGAAAAAAAATGAGCATCAAAATAACTACTATTCCCAGAGGTCAGACAACTTAATGCCTTTGAGGTTATATGGTCTGGGCTCTACTCCCAGCTCTGTGACTTACCAACTGTGTTGTTTGGGACAAACTGCTTTTTTTTTTTTTTTTTTCTGAGGTGGAGTCTCACTCTCTCTCCCAGTCTGGAGCGTAGTGGCGCAACCTTGGCTCGCTACAAACTATACCTCCTGGGTTCAAGTGATTCTCCTGCCTCAGCCTCCCGAGTAGCTGGGACTACAGGCACATGCCACCAACGCCCAGCAAGGTTTTGTATTATTAGTAGAGACGGGGTTTCACCATGTTAGCCAGGATGGTCTTGATCTCCTGACCTCGTGATCTGCCCGCCTCAACCTCCCAAAGTGCTGGGCTTACAGGCGTGAGCCACCATGCCTGGCCTGCTTTATGCTTTTTAAGCTTATTTTTATTTTGTAGGATTCTGCTTAGCTGTAAAGGTTGTGGTAGTATTCAATGAGATTTATATACTGTATAAAGCATTTACTTTCCCAGCAAATCAGAACAATTAGAGGAAAGGGGGAAGGGTGTTGATGATGATAGTACAAATGGTGGAGGTGTCTGTGATCATTAAGGTGAATGATTTATCTTCAGACATGTAAAATGACTTCTCCCCTCCTTTATTTCTCATCTATGGCACACCATTTAATTATCAGTTTGTCTTGAACAGCAAAAATTGACCAGAGAACAGGATTATAATGAAGACATAATCATGGTATAAAATGTTTTATGGGAAAATATTATTTCATCTTAGAGAAAACACAAGTATTGTTTTCGAAATTTATAAATCTTGACCTTTCATTAATAACATGGCATTGTATATCAAAAGTGTTAATTTAATATCATAATTAAAAATAAACCATTGAGCTGAATTTAAATAATTTAACTTGGCTCAATTAGTGGAGTCTAATTGATGGAATCTAATATTAATAGGGAGAGACAAGGTAAGGAGAGAAGAGGTAGCAAACATTCCAAAAGTTATATCTTTCTGGATTATGGAGGAGATAGCTTCTTTCATTTTTCACATTTCCTTTTGTTGTATTTGATATTTTCAATAATATATTTATGACTATGTATTGCTATGACAATCAGAAAAAAATTAAAATTATCTCATGTTTTAGTTTCTGCATCAGGTATGTTTCTATAGGCCTCAGAAGGTAGCTGCCAGATGAACCGAATATACTTTAGCAGTCACCAGACACATGAACTCAGCCCCCTTCACCAACCCTGATCCCAAACCATCACTTGTAATCCTCTCTGCACCGTAATTTTCCTTGTAAGGAAGGAAACCAGGGGCACTAAGTGAGTTGTTGGGCTGCATAGTGAGTGGAATTGCACCCCTCCTCCTTCCTCCCCTCCCCACAAAATGCCCACATCTCACCTACTGGAACCCATGAATATGACCTTAATTGGAAAAGGGATCTTTGCAGATGTGATTAAGTTAAAGATCTCAAGAAGAGATCATCCTGGATTACCTGGCCCACCTAGATTCAATAACGAGTATCCTTATTGTCCTTATAAGCCACAAAAGAGAAGCCACAGGGGAGGAAAAGAAAGTCATGTGAAGGGGGAACAGAGGTCAGAGTGATTAGGCGCAATCCAAGGAATTCCAAGAGCCACCAGAAGCTGGAAGAGGCAAGGAAGGATTTTCTCCTGGAGTCTTTGGAGGGAGAGCAATTTTGCCCATACATTATGGGCCTCTAGAACTGAATGGTGACAGAAATCATTCTGTTGTTTCAAGCCACCCAATTTGTCATAATTTTTTGCAACAGCCTCAGAAAATTCACACAGGCCATGGGGAAATTAACCGCCTATGAAATAACTTCTCTAAGTCAGCATCAAGTAAGCCCACTACACCCTTTCCTTTGTAGAGCTACAATCTCCTCAGAGCTCCTGCTCTACAGGGCGGGTTGCAAATCAGCACCTCCTTTTTCCATACACTTCTTCCCTTCTTTCCTGATCTTGGAAAGTGTTTCTCAGCCTGAGGTCACAGATGCCTAGGGACAGAATGCTGTGGCAGCCATGCGTCTTTAGAATCCTTCTAGGCACTCTTCCATCTCCAGTGTATGAGTTAGAGTTTTGCCAATATTTGTAGGTGGGGTTAGTGAAATAAAATGCTTATTTCAAATGGTTCTCGTGTTTGGGTGGATATGTATGTTCTCAAGAGATGTTAAACAAGTGTTACCTTAAGGGAAATGTAAAGAGGTCTTTACATTTAAAAGATTGAGGCCACTGCCTTAAAATGAACAGCAACATCATTCATTCAGTGTAGAAAGAATCATTCCATCCTCTGTACCGGCTTACTAACTACTGCACGTTGGTGTTCAAATTTGCCATTAATTCCAGCATTGAAGGATGTGTGGATAAATGAATGACTTTCAAAACCCTGTGATTCCTTTATAAAAGACTATCATTTGTGTATTAGGCCACAGAGAATACAAAAATGAATGTGCAATTAAATGGACTGAATCTTTTAAAAAATTGATCAATTAAGGAGACAGTCTATCATTGGCTGTATCTTGGATCACTTTTTAGGTTTAGGAATCTTGGGTGAGCTACCTAATCTCATTCAGCTTTGGCTTCCTAAACTGTAAAGTGAGCTCTTCCATGGAGCTGTAGAGAAGACTAAGTGAGAGAGTGATGTGAATGGCCCATGAGGGGGCCCAATGCACAACAGATACGGTAACTTCAGCCTGCCTCTTTGCTCTCTATATGGGCTGCATCCATGAGTTAGTGACTTTGCAATCACTAGAGTGACTCTAGGGAGAAATACTAACTCTCCCAACCCAGACGTGAGTTATTTGGTTCTGTTTGGTATGCCCAAACAGGTAATTTACCTGAAAGGTGGTTGTTTCCTCGTTGGTTTTTAGGAGAATGTTCAGAACCATATCAAAGTTATTGGCTCATATATGATTAAAAAGAAATCTCTGACTTTCTGTAAACAGACCCATTGTTTCTCTAGTATTTGAAAATTACTATCTTGTTTCATAAATAAACCTATATACTCAAATTTACACAAACTTCTTTGTTTCAGAGGCAAAATAACTGACTAAATATAAAGCCAATGGGAAGATGGGGTGGAGTGAGGCATTTTCTAATGCAATCTGTCAAACCTGAGGGTGGGTTTTATACTCATGGTCTTTTTTCAGTGAGACAAACCTGGTCTGTTTATTAGGTTTATTTAAGTAATTAGTTGTAAAATGTAGTTGGAATTTTTTAAGCCTATGGTAGTTATTCTTTATGGGTCTGGGGCCTGAACAAAAATATTTCTTTAAGTTTTTTATTTGAAAATTGCTTTCTTCAGGTGAGCTCTGGCAAACACTGTAAAAATGTATAAATCTGGAACACTAGGAAGTATAGAAAAGGGAAGGAAATTACCTCACCTTGGCAGGAGGCACAAATGTTACTTTCTTTAAATAAAATGCATCCTCTGTCCTGACTCACCCAGCACAGCCCAATTGAGCATTTCATTGTATTCTGTCGCTTGGCCCTGCCAGCCAGAGAAGGGAGCTGACACTGTGTACCTGAGGGCACAAAGAGCCTATGTGTCCCCACTCGGGTTTTCATATCCCTTAGAGGGCTTGAGGGGAGAGCTGCTTTGTTATTTTTCTCAAGCCCTGTCACAAATGGTCTTTGACAGAGATGCCCAGAAGGCCTGAGCAAGTACTGCTGGAGTTGGTGGGGACCAGAGGTACCACATGCCCATGACGCAGGAGGTGGAAGGGGGCTCTCTGTGAAGGCACCAGTGATTGTCCCTGCCTTCGGCAAAGAAAAGCCATTTGTCAGGGGAAAAGCAAACATCCATGACTGAATGGAAGGGAAGTTCTGACAGAAAGAAGGACCAGGCTTAAGAGAATACAAGGACAGGTCACAGAAGTCTCATGCCAACTCTGGCCAAGGGCTACAACGGTTTCCATAACTTTCCAGTCAGCCAGGTGGTGGATTTTGTAATGAGAGAACATTTTCCCCAAGCCTTTTTCCATGCATTTTCTCTACGATTCCAAAAGAGCCTGTGTCTAGTGGGTACAGTGGTAAGGAGTCATCCCTGTATTAGTGCCACACTTGGCATATGCAGCACATCTTCCTTATCGGTGATTCCAATGATGACAATTCTGCACCTTTGCATTTCTACACATAATGACTAGCACAATTCATTGTGGCATTTTGATAGTTAAGAATTAAGCTATTAAATATAAACTGTAAATATATGCCACAATCAGGCACCTGTAATCCTAGCTACTCAGGAGGTCGAGGCACAAGAATCCCTTAGAACCCAGGAGGCGGAGGTTGCAGTGAGCCGAGTTCGCACCACTGCACTCCAGCCTGGGTGACAGAGTGAGACTTTGTCTCAAAAAAAAAAA
>NW_016803181.1:1376919-1384228 GCF_001698545.2 Rhinopithecus bieti
TATATATATATATATATATATATATGCACACACACACACACATATACATATATATATGCACATGCCACAATTATTAGACAGCAGGTTTAGCATGGTTCTTTTTTAATACAGCAAGTGACCCTGATGTTTCTTGAACTCCCTGTTTTAGCCCTAGAGGATTGTTAAGAGAAGCCAAATTTATTGCAGCCTCTGATAATGTGATTCAAAAAGCATCCATTTCACCATATCATTGTCATATCAGCCTCCATGGCCAACAGTGTTTTCTCCTCTCAGTGTCACTGGCACATGGCAAGGACAACTAGAAGTCACATGTATCCAGGCTAAGGCACACTTCAGAGGAACACAGGCGGTTCTCTCCCTTCTGAGGAAATGTGTGTCACTTGTGTGAGTCTCTCCACAGGAATGAAGATCAAGGTGGTAAAACATGTATTTCCTTATTGCTATTGAAGACTTCAGGGTCTTAAGAAGTATTTCAAGGAAGGAGTTCTGATTAGAAAAGTTTCTAATGAGAGTCCCTGTGAATTTGACAAAAGGAAATGATATTTGACAATAAAGGTGATTAATGGAGCTGTGGAACAGAGGCCAATGAAATTCATTTCTTCCCTTTCCTCTGGAGAGTTAGTAATGAGGCCAGTGACTTTCTCCAGCTTCTCAAACTGAAATTTTACTCTGTCAATCATTGACTTCTCTCCTAATAAAAACAAAATAGAATACAGCTCTTCAAATTCTTGTTACAAATATTCCATCAGGTCTTTCAAGGGAATCGGAGCTGGATAATATATACCCCCCTATGTAATAGCAGAGTCATGACAGCAGAAGTAGTGAGTGTACAAACAGACCTTCTCTCATTTATTTTAAAAATCTGCTTTATAACACTTACCTTAGTGAAATTTGATATGAGGTAAAGAACACAGAGATTATGTGTGAATTCATGTGAATGAATTATGAAACATAGTAGTTGGAATATCTAAGTGAAATTGTGAGTTAGTGATGATGAGGAGGGAACTATATAAATGAAAACAACAACAATCTTTAAACAAATATCTAAGATGGAAAAGTATGAGGATCATTTGATCCAGAGCATCCAATATATATGGAGTAGAGTATAAAAACATGAAATACAAGTAGATTGGAGCATATTGTAGATGATCTTGCATGTCTAAGGGTGAGTCAATTCTCTACTCAGTGGGCAAAAGGAAATTATGACAAGTTTTAAAAATAAAATGCCTTTTTGGAGTTTTACCCCATTGACAGTCATGGTTTGGATTCCAGGAGGAAAGGCAATAGTCAGACATCCAATTTGAGGATTTTGGAAATAATCTGAGTGAGATATGATTAGGTCTTATATTAAGATGGCCACAATGGTAATAAAAAGGTAGGGACATGGGTGTGAGCAGTTGTAGAATAATTTTCTCCTCTAATCTATGTCTTCCTTCACCCGTCTATATCTAAACATAACTGTAGTTTAAAGATAGAGAAACCAAGGGAGATGTTGATGGGTCGTTAAAAATAGATATGAAAAGAGAGACATGGAGGAAGCTAATTTCAATAGAAAATGCATAAGATGTTAATAAAAATGTTAATCACTCAGATCCAGCTTGTCTCGAGCAATTGTGTAAAATGTTTCCTTTGTAGACAATTTTAAGTAAAAAGTTGAGTCCATTTAAAGAGAAATCTTTAATAAATTAAAGAATATGGCAAAAACATCAAGTTGCTTAACAAATGGCTAAAGTTTGAACAACATTGATTTAGATGAACAGGACTGACTTTACTATGCCCTCAAATTATATTGTGCTTTCCTGCACTGACTTGTGCAGTGACCCACCTGACATCATTTGCCCACATCTTCATATCTAACATGAGGCTGTCCAGGTATAGGAAGGTCTGTTACCAATTGCTTAAAAGAAAAACAAAGTAGCAAAACAAAAAACCTGAAATGGTAGAGTAGCCACCACTAGCACTGTATAATTCAAATAAGCATGAATTGTATTTTTTGCTTTCATTATTCATATGATTACATTGTGTCACCTTAACAAAATCACCATCTCCCTAAGGCTAAGATAGCTAGAAACTATTGTGGATAAAGCCTGGGTTCAGAATTGAGCCCTGGCTTCAAATTCGGGTTCTGTTACTTAGCATCTGTGTGAACTCCAGCAAATCCTCTGGCCACTTTGAGCCCTAAGGAGGATCATAATGCTGGCTCCATGGGGTAGCCTCCCTTAGAGGTTGACAGGGACCATATCTGGTTCTGCCTCCCAGCACTCGTGCGAGGCATGGCTCCTGCTTGCTCTCCAGCCCCGTCTCCTCTGCCAGGCTGCTCTCTTACTGTGATCTCACTGTGATCCTTCCTCCCTGCTCTTCTCCCTGTCCCTCAAGGTCCCCTTTTCATCCCACCTTGGGACCTTGGTATGTGGTTCTCTTCTGCCTGGAGTTCTCTTATTTCAGGTGTCTTGCATTCCTCACATCAAATAATCGTCAGCTTAAAAGTAATCTCTCCAGGGGTGATTAGCCAGCTACCTTATCAAAAACCACTACCATCACCACCAACAACCCTCTTTATCTCCTCCCATTTAAATTGTATTTATCATTTCCCAATTGCCATCTGAAGTTGCATCAAGATTGCTATCAGAAATTGCCTTGCATTTGCTTTCTCATTGATTGTCTGTTCTCCCATAGAATGGAAGGATTTTGTCTCTCTAGTTCAGCACTCTATCCCCAACACCTGGAACAGCATCTGATGCCTATTGGGTACTTGGTGAATACTAAATATCATTATTATTAATAAATGAATAAAACAAAATAATTACAAAGAAATTTTGAAAAACCAATGTGGAATTTACTGAGTACTTGCTAATACTAAGTGGAGAGAGTTTTAAACAATGTAAAAAAATAGTTTGCCCTAGGTGGGTCATATAAGCATAAAAAATTGCCATTTGCTATTTTTCTTCCTTGTTTTCTGATTGGAAGTTATTAGTAGATCATTGTAGATTGTAATTACAGGGGAGGGCACAGAAGACATTAAGCAGATAGAGAAGCCTGGGAAGGCTTCAGCAAGAAGACAGTGGAAAGGCCCTGGAGGCTGGGCCCCAAGCTGGCAGTCAGTGTGTCTAAGACTGTTCAAGGTCCTTATGACAGATCCCATCAGAGCCGCATGTGCCACATGTCTGCTCACTGCCTGGTGCTAGCACATCCCCAGGTGAGAGCATGGGACGTAAGTCTTTTGTGCCTTCTGTTTGCCTCATGTCTCCAGTCAGGCTCTTCGGGAGAATGCATGTGAGCATGTGTGTTTCTTTTCCTTGGCTCCCAAATCACATCAGTCCACTCCTGGTACTTGGCAACCCAGCATGCTTCCTCCCACTAACGACAAGCCTGTCTGCAAAACAGAACAACATCTTTGAGATGGGGTGTTTATCTGGGCAGCACACAGCCTCTGCAGCCCACAGGGGCCCCTCCTTCAAAGGCATTGCTGAGCAGGGCTCACCTGATGAAAGGCTGAACTGTGCATGCTTGACTTGATTTACGGGCAACAGCCAGCTCATTAGGCGCACTGGCCTGAGGAAGCCAGCCGGCTGTGGGGACAAATGTTTTTGGAGCTCTGTGGTGCCCACAGGGCTGCTTGCAGCTTGGGGACAGGAGTACAATGGGGACAGTGATAAGGAGCTCTGGAATCCATGCCTGGCTCAGGGAGCGTTAACTACCCACGAGATTGATATCTTGGGTGCAAAGGCTGTAAAAATTAGATTAACTGAGCTCAGCTGTGCTCACTGAAGGATTAGGTTGCAGCTGGTGCTGAAACATTAGCAGTCAGACCTCAGATGGGGGAAAGTCTCACATTGGAAGGGAGGGAGTAAGAGGAATCATCTCTCAGCATGCCTGCTCCCCAGGAAAATGATAGCTTATAAAGGTAGTCTTGCATTACAGATAATCCTATAGAACACCAGTAAGAAAGCAAGCTATATGTTCCTTGAGATATGGCATTAGAAATTGGGAGCACATCTTCTATTCCTGGGTAAGTCACCAGGAACAAACTGCTTTTAAAACATTCCCAACTTCCTCCTAAGACCAAACAATAAAAAATATTTCAGATAACCTGAAAAACAAGTCAACTCTGAATTCTAGTATTTTGTTTCAGATATGAGTTCCAACATTCCCAATTGTCCATTGATGATTTTTCTGTGGCCCTGGACCTTGGTCTCCCAAGTTCATCTCCTTAGAAAATATCTTCACCTGGAAGATTTTCTACAAAAATTCCTCACATTCCCAGTTTGCTGCTTAGGTGACAAGTCTAGTAGACTTCCCATTCCACATCACATACAGTACAAGAAGGACGACATGTTTCCCACCAGAAGCCCATTGCTTCATGTTAATTTTGAAAGGAATAGCTCTTAAGTATACTCTTCAGTAAACTGTCGACTCTTTTCACCTCTTTTGATAAAGCTTCTTTTAAAAGTTACCATTTATTGAACATTTACTATGTGCCAGGCACTGTTCTAATGCTTTCTGTAACGAGGGGAATCATTATCCAAATTTATATGTGTTGTTCAAGAGTAATTATTAGTAAAGCTACTTACTTTCTCAAAAGCATCTAGGTTTGTATTATAAAGGCTTATGCTCAGCATATATATAATTCACAGATTAGATGTAGGCATGTGTTATTATTAACTAGGTGCTCCACCAGTGGGGATATAGTGAACAACAATAAAGGTTCTGACTATAAAACTGAACATGAAAAATAGGAGAAACAAAGCCTGATAAATAAAAGCCTGCTTCTCACAATGTTTCTTATTCAGAATGTGAATGCCATTTGAGAGTTAGTTTAAAGCTGGCACAAAAGAGATCACTGGCTTTTTAAACTGAGAATTGCAGAAGGTTTACCTCAAGGAAGGCAGTTTGCTGGGGAGTGATACCTTGCACGATGGAATAAGGACTCACAGAAAATAGATGACTGAGTTATCAGCCCTCACCCCATCATGGACCAGTCCCATGATCCAAGGGAAATCATTTCATTTGTCTTTCAAGGTACGTATGTTGTTCTGTTGACTTTTTGAACAAGGAAACACTGGAAGTTTAACAAGGAACTGAAAAAAAAGGGTTATCTATGGGGTATTTTGGAATGAAGTGGAGAGGAAAGGGAATTATGTGAGATTTAGAAATCAGTGTATGCCTATTTATGTTTTATTAATTTTTATTTACTTTTTTATGTATATCTTTTATTTCAATAGGTCTTTGGGGAACAGGTGGTGTTTGGTTACATTAATAAGTCTTTAGTGGTGATTTCTGAGATTTTGGTGCACCCATCACCTGAGCACTGTACGCTGTACCCAATATGTAGTATTTTATTCCTTAAACCCCTCCCACCTTTTTCCCCAAGTCCCCAACGTCCATTGGATCATTCTTACGCCTTTCCTCCTCATAGCTTAGCTCCCACTTATGAATTAGTACATACAATGTTTGGTTTTCCATTCCTGAGTTACTTAAAATAATGGCCTCCAATTCCATCCAGGTTGCTGGGAATGCCATCATTCTTTACTTTTTATGGGTGAGTTATATTCTATTTGTGTGTGTACACACACATACATATATATATCATATTTTCTTTATGCACTTGTTGATTGGGCATTTGGGCTAGTTCCATATTTTTGCAATTGCAAATTGTACTGCTGTAAATGTGTATGCAAGTATATTTTTCATATAATGACTTCTTCTCCTTTGGGTAGATACCCAGGAGCGGGATTGCTGGATCAAATGGTAGACCTACTTTTAGTTCTTTAAGGAATCTCCATGGTGTTTTCCATAGTGGTTGTACTAGTTTACATTCCCACCAATAGTCCAGGTATGGTGGCTCATGTCTGTAATCCCTACACTTTGGGAGTCCAAGACAGGTGGATCATTTGAGGCCAGGAGTTCAAGACTAGCCTGGCCAAAACGGTGAAACACTGTCTCTACTAAAAATACAAAAAAAAAAAAAAATTAGATGGGCATGGTGGTGCATGCCTGTAATCCCAGCTACTTGGGAGGCTAAGGCATGAGAATCACTTGAACCCAGGAGGCAGAGGTTGCAGTGAGCCAACATTGCACCACTGCATTCCAGCCTGGGTGAGAGAGTGAGACTGTCTCAAAAATATTAATAACAATAACAATAACAACATTCCCACCAACAGTGTAAAAGTGTTCCCTTTTCCCCATTTCCATGCCAACACTTATTATTCTTTGATTTTTTGATTATGGCTATTCTTTTGGGAGTAAGAGGGTATCGCATCATGGGTTTGATTTACATTTCCCTGGTAACTAGTGATGTTGAGCATTTTTTCATATGTTGTTGTCCATTTATATATCTTCTTTTGAGAATTGTCTATTTATGTCCTTAGCCCACTTTTGGATGGGATTGTTTGATTTTTTTTTTTTTTTCTTGCCGATTTGAGTCCCTTGTAGATTCTGGATATTAGTTCTTTGTCGGATGTATAGACTGTGAGGATTTTCTCCCACTCTGTGGGTTGTCTGTTTGCTAATTATTTCTTTTGCTGTGCAGAAGCTTTTTAGTTAAGTTCCATCTATCTATCTTTGTTTTTGTGGCATTTGCTTTTGGGTTCTTGGTCACAAAGGCTTTGCCTAAGCCAGTATCTACAAGGATTTTCCAATGTTATCATCTAGAATTTTATGGTTTCAGGTCTTAGATTTAAGTCTTTGATCCATCCTGAGTTGATTTTTATATAAGGTGAGAGATGAGGATCCAGTTTCATTCCTCTACATGTGGCTTGCCAATTATCCCAAAACCATTTGTTGAATACGGTATCCTTCCCCCACTTTATGTTTTTGTCTGCTTTGTCAAAGATCAGTTGACTGTAAGTGTTTGGTTTTATTTCTGGGTTCTCTATTCTGCTCCATTGGTCTATATGCCTATTTTTATACCAGTACCATGCTGTTTTGGTGACTATGGCCTTAAAGTATAGTTTGAAGTCAGGCGACCTGATGAATCCAGATTTGTTCTTTTTGCTTAGTCTTGATTTGGCTATGCAGGCTCTTTTTTGGTTCCATATGAATTTTAGACTTGTTTTTTCTAGTTCTGTGAAGAATGATGGTGGCATTTTGATGGAAATTGCATTGAATTTGTAGATTTCTTTTGACAGTATAGTCACTTTCACAATATTGATTCTATCCAAGCATGAATATGGGATGTGTTTTCACTTGTTGGTGTCATCCATGATTTATTTCAGCAGTGTTTTGTAGTTTTCCTTGTAGAGGTCTTTCACCTCCTTGGTCAGGTATATTCCTACATTTTTTTTTTTTTTTTTTTTTTTTGGGGCTTTTT
>NW_016803181.1:1384426-1414233 GCF_001698545.2 Rhinopithecus bieti
TTGTTTTTTCTAGTTCTGTGAAGAATGATGGTGGCATTTTCATGGAAATTGCATTGAATTTGTAGATTTCTTTTGACAGTATAGTCACTTTCACAATATTGATTCTATCCAAGCATGAATATGGGATGTGTTTTCACTTGTTGGTGTCATCCATGATTTATTTCAGCAGTGTTTTGTAGTTTTCCTTGTAGAGGTCTTTCACCTCCTTGGTCAGGTATATTCCTACATTTTTTTTTTTTTTTTTTTTTTTGCAGCTATTTTAAAAGGGGTTGAGTTATTGATTTGATTCTCAGCTTGGTCACTGTTGGTGTATAGCAGAGCTACTGATTCATGTACATTAATTCTGTGTCCTGAAACTTTGCTGAATTCATTTATCACTTGTAAAAAGCGAGGAGCCTTTAGGGTTTTCTAGGTATATGAGGTATACGATCATGTCATCAGCAAACAGCAACAGTTTGACTTCCACTTTACTGATTTGGCTGTCCTTTATTTCTTTCTCTTTTCTGATTGCTCTGGCTAGAACTTCCAGTACCATGGTGAATAAAAGTGGTGAAAGCAGGCATCCTTGTCTTATTCTAGTTCTCAGGGGAAATGCTTTCAACTTTTCCCTGTTCATTATAATGTTGGCCATGGGTTTGTCATAGATGACTTTTATTACCTTAAAGTATATCCCTTCAGTTCTGATTTTGCTGAGGATTTTAGTCATATGGGATGCTAGATTTTTGTCAAATGATCACATGATTTTTGTTTGTAATTCTGTTTATGTGGTGTATCACATTTATTGACTTGCATATGTTAAACCATTCCTACATCCCTGGTATAAAACCCACTTGATCATGGTGGATTATCTTTTTGATATGCTGTTGGATTCAGTTAGCTAGTATTTTGTTGAGGATTTTTGCATCTATGTTCATCGGGGATATTCATCTATAGTTTTCTTTTTTTGTTATGTCCTTTCCTATTTTTCTTTCAGAACATTCCTCATTTGTAAAACATAAGCATCGAATTAGATAATGTACACAAAATTTCACTGAAAATTATAAAACCTTAAACTCATGAAGAAAGTCTACATCTCAGAGGGGTTGTGGTATTTCCCAAGTCACACATCTACTAAGTAGTAAAGGAGAAAACCAACACTCATGCCTCCCAGTCTCTACCTCAGTGCCTCTGTCACATATTCCACGTCCTTGTAAGGACTGGTAAAAAGTGCAGGTCCTTGAAAGAATGAAAAGTGAAATCAAGGAATAGCCACAAACCACTATTTAAACAGAGCCACAAAATCAAACATTTACAAATGGCAAAATTAACATTCTTGGATCAAGTTCAAAGGCAAGCAAAATGGTGTACAAGCAGAACTGCTTCAACATAGAAATTCATGGGTTGATTGTCCCGGGGTCATATTACCTCTCAGAGAACAGGACTCTCATTTAAATAACCATAAATTCAACCAGCACAGAAATATAAGAAGACTTAACTTCTGCAAAAAGATCACTCATAACAGCAAGAAGAAGCCATTATTAACTTCTAAGAAAGCTGCACCAGTACAGTGGTAATACAGAAATCAGACTCTGGAACAGGGGTTTTAAACCAAATGCCTGCAAGGGTGAGAAATTGCATAAATGAATGAAATAGGCTGGGGAAAAATGTGCAGAGCATTGAGACTGTGGCAAATAGAAAAGCAGATGCTATATTACTACTCAGCTTCAGTCCATTGGGGCCATGTCCAAATGCATAGACCAATGGGGTTTGAGCTGACAGTTTGTCAAGAAAAAAACAAAAGTTAAGATTTTATGTAAATTCCCTCTTTTTTCTTAATGCTTACAAAAAAGTTAAAACTCTGTTCAGGCCAAACAAAATGTGTGTCTCTGGGCATCATTATGTAACCTTTGTTCATGAAAGTGGAGAGAAAACAGAAGCAGAGAGCATGTACTGAGACCAAGGCTTGGAAATGGGTGAAAGAGAAATAAGAACGAAAAACTCCAGGAAGTGTAGTAGAGCCAAAGTCAAAGTTGGTTTCCCCAAGCCATCCATGTCCACTGTGACAATGCAGAAGCTAACTCACTTTCAGCTTTAATTATCACCTTGCAATTAAGGAATATGACTAGTAAGCAAGGGTAGTCAGCAGGCCAAGAGATGGCAATGGACAAGGCAAGAGGATTTAAATAAATGTTGTCTACACCTCAGCATGACAGTGCATGTATCTTTTTAGGTGAGCCTCACACTGAGTGCAGAGAAGCAGATGGAACCTACTCAATATTGGTTAACATGTCACTGACCAGAGCTAAATATTGCTATTATGACTTGGTTAAAGCACTCAAGAGACAAGACCAATATTGAATGCTTTCATTCACAGGATCACGTAAATATTTTTCACATGACCTGAGTCAAATAATATACTATAATTACATTTCCCATTTTGCTCATTTTTTTCCCTTCTAAAGTTAATCACTGTCTCTATTTTAATAGTTTTTTAAATTGAATTACTATTAATTTATCCCCAACCTCCATCACAACTCTGAAACTCCTCTTTCTCTAGAATGGTGACTCTTTAGGTTTGCCAAGCAACTGTGATCCTGGAAGTTGACTTCACTAGTAGCTTCCTTTGCTTCTACTCTTAGATCAAATGTCTATCTTTTTTGCTTTCACGCCATATATTGGTAAAGAATACCTTCTTCCTAAGAAAAGATACAGGGTAATATGTCTTTAGATTGTTCATATTGGAAATGTATTCATTTTTCTAATATTTGATTAATAGTGGGGCTAAGTATGGAAACAAGTTTCTCTCAAGATTTTGAAAGCATTACTTCACTATCTCTTAGTTTCTGGTGCTGCTTAGAGAATTGTGTGCCATTCTGATTCTTACCCTTTGTATATGATGCACTTTATTTCTCTGGATGCACATATATAAAGAGAAAATATTATCTTTATGCTAACGTTCTAAAGTTTGTGATTCATGAAGTTTTGTCCAAATTATAAGGTTTTGTGCAGTTTTGAAGATTAGGAAAAATAACAAGTCAGATTTGTCACTTGTTTCACTATGAATTCCAAAAAACAAAAAGAGTTACAAAACAAAGAATGTCATGTTAGCAAGGTTCCCTGATGCTTCCTGAATCTGTTGTGAAAGCTAGCCTAGAATGTAATGTTCTCAACAAACTGCACAGATGAGGGCAAGGCTCGTGAACTCTGGAGCACAGGTGCACTGCCTTCTGTACAATTCAGGCTAAGTGGTAGTAGGCACATTAGATCCAGGGAGGCCCCTATTCCTGTATTCAGAAATCTTTTCTTTACCACAGTTATATCTATTGTTAGCATATTTCTTTTTTTTTTTTTTACTTTTAAGTTCAGGGATATAAGTGCAGGTTTGTTCCATAGGTAAACTTGTGTCATGGGGGTTTGTTGTACAGATTATTTCATCACCCAGGTATTAAGCCTAGTACTCAGTTATTCTTCCTGATCCTCTCCATCCTCCCACCTTCCACCATCCAACAGGCCCCAGTGTGTGTTGTTCTCCATGTGTCCATGTGTTCTCATCATTTAGCTCCTGCTTATAAGTGAGAACGTGTGGTATTTGGTTTTCTGTTCCTGCATTAGGTTGCCAAGGATAATGGCCTCCAGCTCCATACATGTCCCTGCAAAAAACACGATCTTGTGCTTTTTTATGGCTACACAATATTCTGTGGTGTATATGTACCACATTTCCCTTATCCAGTCTATCACTGATGGGCATTTATGTTGATCCCATATCTTTGCTTTTGTGAACTGTGTGGCAATGAACACACATGTGTTAGCATATTCCTTGCCGTGTCATCAGTCCTGTGCATATTTTCTCTTTCTAAAATTTCTTCTTAACATTAAGCAGGGCCTTTCAATCTGGAGACTTTTACCCTTTGGTTCTAGTAATTGTATTATTTATTTGAGACTTCCATCTATTCTCTCTCTTTGTGAAACTCCTATTAGTCAGATGACAGATCATTCTCAACGCAAGGAAATGATAAATGTTTGAGGTGATGCATGTCTTCATTACTCTGATTTTATCATTACACATTAGATACATGTGTCAAAATATCACATGTACCCCCATAAATATGTGTAATCATTATGTATCAATTATTTAAAAATGATTTTCCTATTATTTTCTAATTTTGGTGTTGGATTATAGTTTTTATTTAACTTTATCTTCAAACCTTCTGTTGTATCATTCACTTCTTTTACCAATTATTCATTTTCAGTAGCTCTTATTCAATGAATAGTTACACACACATATACACACAAGGTATAATATATATGATATATAATAGCATGTATTATACAATATAATCATAACTTTCTACTATATTTGGTTATATAATACTATATAATGCAATATTAGATAATATACAGTGTACCTCCTTTTATTGTGCTTTGTATTACTGTGGTCCCAGATTTCATGCTTTTTGCAAATTGAAAGTTTGTGGCAACCCTGTATGAAGGAAGTCTATTGGCACCATTTTTCCAATAGTGTGTGCTCACTTCATGTCTCTGTGTTACATTTTGGAAATTCTTGCAATATTTCCAGGTTTTCCAATACCATTATGTCTCTTGTGGTAATCTGTGATCAGTGCTATCTGGTATTATTATTGTCATTGTTTGGGAGCACCAGAAATTGTGTCTATATAAAACGAAAAACGTAATTGATAAATGTTGTATTGTGTTCTAACTACTCCGTCGACCAGCCATTCCCCCATGTTTCTTCCTCTTCTTAGGATTGCCTATTCCCAGAGAAGCATTCATATTGAAATTAGGCCAAATAATACCTCTACAACGGCCTCTAAATGTTCAAGTAAAAAGAATCGTTGTAAGTCTCTCACTGTAAATCAAAAGTAAAAAATGATTAAGCTTAGAGAGCAAGGCATGATGAAAGCCAAGACAGGCTGAAAGGTAGGTTTCATGCACCAAACAGCCGAGTTGTGAAGGCCAAAGAGGAGTCTTGAAGGAAGTTCACTACTCCAGTGAACACATGAATTATGAGAAAGTGAAACAGACTTATTGCTGATACAGAGAAAGATTTAGTGGTCTGGATAGAAAATTAAACCAGCGACAAGATTCTCTTGAGCCAAAGGCTAGTTCAGAGTAAGGCTGTAACTTTATTCAATTCGATGAAGGCTGAGAGAGGTGAGGAAGATGCAGAAGAAACATCTGAAGCTAACAGAGGTTGACTCATGAGGTTTAAGGAAGGAAGCTCTCTTCGTAACATAAAAATGCAAAGTGCAAAGTGAAGGCAGGAAGAAAACCACAATAGCCAACTAAATGCACTCAGGAAGAATTTCTCCTAGTGAGAGACCAGATGATCAAGAAGACTGGCACAAGCAGATCTTTAGAAGGAAGGCATTGAGACAGGGTGGAGGGAAGATGTAGACCCTAGGCTGAGGTGCGGAGGAACCTGGGAAAACTGCACAGCATTTCTGAGCACCAGGACTTGTTCCTGGCATTGAATAGTTCCCAGGGAATGGATGAGTTACATAGATATAGAGTATCCCAGTTTTACCACAAGCTCCGGAATCCTAGCTGCAGGAGACCCCAGGACCCCCATAGACATTTGAACTGGCAGGAAGATCTGGTTGGAGCGTTACAGGAGCAAGACTCCAGCTCGTGTGGAACCCAGAGGGTTTGGCATGGGTATGATGGTAGTGGAGCACGGCCAGGGAAACCCATCCTCCAAGGCTTAACATGCTCCTCTAGATAGATCTTGGCCATTGCTGACTGTTGAAACTGGACAAAACATGGTGATCTTGCCCAAGGGTTGGGGCCTGTCTGATCTGAATAGACCCTGTATGCTGGTTTCTCCCAGGGTCCTTTCCTGGCTGCACCTACCTGCAGCCCAGTCACAGATGCCCTATCAGGGCACTTAGTGGCAGCTGCTGCCATAGCTCCTTCACTGGAAGACCCCACCTAACATCAGAGAGCTTCTACAGATGGGCTGCCACCAGTGTGCACCCATCCTCAGCCTCCTGTCACTGCTTTTCTGGTGCCCACAGCTTCTTTCCACCACTTTGCCAGCATGTATGTGCTCACGGACTTCACTGCCCAACTACCCCTGGTGCATGCACACGTATGTGAGCATGGACCCTGCTCCCATTGCCCCAGTGGAGCACTTTTGCTGGCACCCTTTACTGGAGACTGGAGTGCTGTTCCTAGCAGACTGGAAATATCTTAGCTCCTCCAGCACAGCAGGAGCCTAACCACGAGGGGCCAGAGAACAAAGCGGTGGGTTTGGTCCCAGTCCCCCAGGGTGAGAGCATGCAGCCTGGGAGTGCTGAGCTGAGTCTTGGCTCCCTGAAATCATGCAGAAAGGAAGCCAGTCAACTGAACTCAACTTATACCACAGTCAAACCCTCGAGGGATCAAATAATATAAAAGCAAAAAGCCCTGTCCGAAGGATAGCAACTTCAAAGAGTAAAGCAACATTAGCCCACAGAGATGAGAAAGAATCACCTGTGCAAGAGCTCCAGCAACTCAAAAAGTCAGAGTGTCTTCTTACCTCCAAATGACTGTACTAGCTTCCTGGCAATGGTTTTAGCCAGAATGAGATGGCTGAAATGACAGATATAAAATTGAGAAAACGGATGGCAAGGAAAATCATCAAGATTCAGGAGAAAGTTGAAACCTAATCCAAGGAATGTAAGGAATCCAGTGAAGTGATACAAGAGCTGAAAGACCAAATAGCCATTTTAAGAAAGAACCAGGACAGTCTCCGTGGCTTACACCTGTATTCTTGGCACTTTGGGAGGCTGGGGCAGGTGGATCTTCAGGTCAGGAGATCGAGACCATCCTGGCCAACATGGTGAAATCTTGTCTCATCGTCTCTACCAAAAATATAAAAAACAGCTGGGTGTGGTGGCGCATGCCTGTAATCTCAGCTACTTGGGAGGGTCATGCACAAGAATTGCTTGAACCCAGAAGGCAGAGGTTGTGGTGAGCCAAGATTGAGCCACTGTACTCCAGCCTGGTGACACAGTGAGACTCTGTCAGAGGAAGGAAAGGGGAAAGGGGAAAGGGTAAGGGATGAAGGAAGGAAAGAAGGAAGAAAGGAATGGAAGGAAGGAAGGAAGGAAGGAAGGAAGGAAGGAAGGAAGGAAGGAAGGAAGGAGAGAAAGAGAAGAAAGAAGGGAGGGAGGGAGGGAGGGAGCGAAGGAAAGGAAAAGAAATGAAGAAAGAGAGAGAAAGAAAGAGCAAATTGATCTAAAAGACCTGAAAAACTACAAACTTTCATACTACAATCCAGCGTACTGAACAGTCAGAATAGACAAGGCTGAGGAAAATAATTCTCAGAACTCAAAGACCAGTTACTTCAAATCAACTCAGTCAGGAAAAAAGTGAATAAAAATGAACAAAAACTTCAAGAAATATGGAGATTGTATTAAAGAGACCAAACCTGTGACTCATTGAATCACTGCAAGAGAAGGATGGAGAGAACAAAGACAACTGGAAAACATATTTGTTAACACTGTCATCAAAAATTTCCAACCTTGCTAGAGAAATTCAACATTCAAACTCAAAAAATTCAGAGAACCCTTGGCGAGATACTACACCAAGGTATGCCAATCCTCAAGACACATAGTCATAGATTCTCCAAGGTTAATGTGAAAGAAAAAATTTAAAGGGCAGCTAGAGAGCAGAAGGCAGGTCACCTACAAAGAGAACCCATCAGTGTAACAGTGGACCTTTCAGGCAGAAACCCTACAAACCAGAAGAAATGCAGTCCTATATTCAGCATCCATATAATACAAAGAAATTATACCAAAGAATTTCACTATCCAGCCAAACTAAACTTCATCAGCAGAGAAATGAAATCCTTTTCAGATAAGCAACTGGCTAAGGGAATTGGTTACCACCAGATCTACCTTTAAGAGGTCCTTAAGGGAGTGCCTAAACAAGGAAATGGAACACTGTTACCAGCTACCACAAAACACACTTGAGTACATAGACCATTGACCCTATACAAAGAGAACCCCATCAGTATAACAGTGGACCTTTCAGCAGAAACCCTACAAACCAGAAGAAATGCAGTCCTATATTCAGCATCCTTAAACAAAAGAAATTATACCAAGAATTTCATATCCAGCCAAACTAAACTTCATCAGCAGAGAAATGAAATCCTTTTCAGATAAGCAAATGCTAAGGGAATTGGTTACCACCAGATCTACCTTTAAGAGGTCCTTAAGGGTGTGCTAAACAAGGAAATGGAACACTGTTACCAGCTACCACAAAAACACACTTGAGTACATAGACCATTGACCCTAAGAAGCAGCTACACAAACAAGTCTACATGAGAACCAACTAACAATACGATGATGGAATCAAATTGGCATGTATCAATATTAACCGTGAATGTAAATGAGCTAAACACCATCACTTAAAAGGCACAGAATGGCAAGTGGGATAAAGAAGCAAGATCCAAATGTATGCTGTCTTTAAGAGACCCTTCTCACATGCAATGACACCCATAGGATCAAAGTAAAGAGATGGACAAAAATCTGTCAAGCAAACAGAAACAAATAAACAAAAAAAAGAGTGGTGGTTGCTTGCTATTCTTATTTCAGACAAACCAGACTTTAAACCAACAATGATAGAAAAGTACAAAGAAGGGAATTGCATAATGATAAAAGGTTCACTTCAACAATAAGTCCTAACTATCTTGAATATATATGCAGCCAAAACTGGAGCACTCAGATTCATAAAATAAGTTCTTGGAGATCCACAAAGAAAGATACTTAGATAACAATACAATAATAGTGGGAGACTTCAACACCCCACTGCCGGTATTAGATCATTGAGACAGAAAACTGACAAACATATTCAGGACCAAAACTTGGCCCTTGATCAAATGGCTCTAACAGACATCTACAGAACACTTCACCCCAAAATAACAAGATATACATTCTTCTCATGTGTACATGGCACATACTCCAAAAATCAGCCACATGTTTGGCCATAAAGCAATTCTCAACAAATTAAAAACAAAACAAAATCATACCAACCACACTTTCAGACCACAGCACAATAAAAATAGAAATAAGTATCAAGAAGATCTCTCAAACCCATAAAAGTCCATGGAAATTTAGCAATCTGCTCCTGAATGACTTTGGGGTAAATAATGACACTGAGACAGAAATCAAGAATTTATTTGAAATTACTGAAAACAAAGATATAGCATACCAGAATCTACGGAACACAGCTAAAGCAGTGTTAAGAAGGTTTACAGCACCAAAAGGCCAAATCAAAAAGTTAGAAGGATCTCAGACTAACAATCTAACATCACACCTGGAGGAACTAGAAAAGCAAGAGCAAACCAACCCCAAAGCTATCGGAAGAAACAAAATAACCAAAATTAGAGCAGAACTGAATGAAATGGAGACAGATAATATAAAAGATAAATGAAACCAAAAGTTTCTTCTTTAAAGAATAAGATTTATATACTGGTAGCTGACTAATAAAGAAGAGAGAAGATCCAAATCAACAAAATCAGAAGTGACAAAGAGAACATTACCACCAACCCCATAGAAATGCAAGAAACCCTCAGAGACTATTATGAACACCTCTATGAACACAAACTAGAAAACGTAGACAAAAATGAGTGTATTCCTGGAAGCATACAGCCTCCTAAGATTGAACCAGGAAGAAATTGAAACCATGACCAGACCAATAATGAGTTCTGAAATTGAATCAGTAATAAATAAATGAAAAAATCTATCAACCAGAAAAGGCCCTGGACCAGATGAATTCTACCAGATACATAAAGAAAAGCTGGTACTGATGCTACTGAAAGTATCCCAAATAATTGAGGAGGGAAGACTCCTCCTTAACTCATTCTATGATGCCAGCATAATTCTGATGCCAAAACATGGCAGAGACACAACCAAAAAAACTTCAGGCCCACATTGCTGATGAAAATGGATACAAAAATCCTCGACAAAATACTTACAAGCCAAACACAGCAGCATATCAAAAAACTAATCTACCATGATCAAGTAGGCTTTATTACAGGAATGCAAGTTTGATTCAACATATACAAGCCAATAAATGCGATTCATTATATAAACAGAACTAAAAGTAAAAATCACGTGATCATCTCAACAGCTGCAGAAAATTCTTTTAATAAGATTCAACGTTCTTCATGTTAAAAACCCTCAATAAGCTAGGCATCAAAGGAACATATCTCAAAATAGTAAGAGTCATCTATCAAAAACCCACAGCAAACATCATACTAAATGGGCAAAAACTGAAAGCACTCCCCTTGAGAACCAGAATAAGACAAATATGCCCACCCTCACCGTTCCTATCCAACATAACACTAGAAGTCCTAGCCAGAGCAATGAGGCAAAATAAAGAAATAAAAGGTATCCAAATAAGAAGAGAAAAAATCGAACTCTCTCATTTCACAAATGATATGATTCTATACTGAGAAAATCCCTAGTCTCTGCCTAAAGACCCCTAGGTCTGATACACAACATCAGCAACATTTCAGGATACAAAATCAATGTGCAAAAATCAGTAGCATTTCTAGACACCAACAACATCCAAGCTGAGAGTCAGATCAAGAACACAGTTCCATTCCCAACAGCCACGAAAGAATAAAATACCTAGGAATACGGCTAACGATAAAGGTGAAAGATCTCTACAATGAGAATTACAAAATACTGCTCAAAGAAATCAGAGGTGACACAAACAAATGGAAAACATTCCGCAGTCATGGACAGGAAGGATCAGTATTGTTAAAAAGCCATACTTCCCAAAGCAATTTACAGATTCAATGCTATTCCTATCAAACTACCAATGACATTTTTTTCACAGAATTAAAAAAAAAAAAACTATTTTAAAATGTATATGGAACCAAAATAGAGCCTGAATAGCCAAAACAATTCTAAGCAGAAACAGCAGAGCTGGAAGCATCATTACCCCACTTCAAACCATGTTACAAGGCTACAGTAACCAAAACAGCATGGTGCTGATACAAAAACAAACACAGACCAATGGAACAGGTTAGAGAACACATAAATAAAGTGCACACCTACAGGTATTTGATCTTTGACAAAGTCAACAAAAACAAGCAATGGGGAAAGGACACCCTGTTCATAAAAGGTGCTGGAATAACTGGCTAGACATGTGTTTGAAGATTGAAAACTGGACACCTCATTCCATCATGCACAAAAATCAACTCAAGATGAATTAAAGACTTCTATGTAAAAACTAAAACTAGAAAACCCTCGATGAAAACCTAGGAAATACCATTCTGGACATAAACCCTGACAAAAATTTCACGATAAAGACTCCAAAAGCAATTGCAACAAAAATAATATTGACAAATGGGATCTAACTAAACTAAAGGGCTTCTTCAAAGCAGCAGAATAAACAGACTACCTAAAGAATGGTAGAAAATATTTGCAAACTATGCATTCAACAAAGCCCTAACACCCAGAATCTGTAAGGGACATACACTGGTAAGAAAAAAGCAAACAATTCCATTAAAAATAGGCAACGGGGCTGAGCGTGGTGGCTCATGCCTGTAATCCTAGCACTTTGGTAGGCCAAGGCAGGCAGATCACCTGAGGTTGGGAGTTTGAGACCAGCCTGACCAACATGGAGAAACCCCATCTCTACTAAAAATACAAAACTTAGCCAGGTGTGGTGGTGCATGCCTGTAGTCCCAGCTACTCAGGAGGCTGAGGCAGGAGAATCGCTTGAACCCAGGAGGTGGAGGTTGCGGTGACCTGAGATTGCACCATTGCACTCCTGCAGCCTGGGCAACAAGAGCGAAACTCCATCTCAAAGAAAAAAAAAAAAAGGCAAAGGACATAAGTAGACATTTCTCACAAGAAGACATACACATAGCCAACAAACATATGAAACAATATTCAACATCACTAATCATTAGAGGAATGCAAATCGAAACCACAATGAAACACCACACCAGTAAGAATGGCTATTGTTAAAATTCAAAATAACAAACTGGCAAGGTTTCAGAGAAAAGAAACGCTTACACACCACTGCTGGGAATGTAAATTAGTTCAGCCACTGTGGACGACACAGCCATAAAAAAGAATGAGATCATGTCCTTTGCAGCAACATGGATGGAACTGGAGGCCATTGTCCTAAGCAAATTAATGCAGGAACAGAAAACCAAATACTATATATTATCTCTTATAAATGGGAGCTAAACATTGAGTACGCATGGACACAAAGAAGGGAATAAGACATCGAGGCCTACTTGAGGGTGGAGAATGGCAGGAGAGTGAGGATCAATAAACTACCTATTGGGTAGGTGCATTACTTGGATGACAAAATAATCTGTACACCAAACTCCCACAACATGCAATTCACCATGTAACCAACCTGCACATGTACTCCCTGAACCTAAAATTCGGGAAATGCACAAGGTGAATTAGCAAGTACTGATGTAGAAGGTGCAGCAAGTTATCCAGATCTAGCTACAAAATTAATAAAGGTGGCTACACTAAGTAACAAAATTTTAATGTAGATAAAACAGCCTTATTTTGGAAGAAGATGCCATCTAGTATTTCATAGCGAGAGAGAAATCAATACCAAGCTGCAAAGCTTCAAAGGACAGACTGACTCTCCTGTTACGTGACTATCAGTTGAAGTCAATGTTCATTTGTCATTCTGAAAATCCTAGGACCCTTAAGATTTATGTCAGATCTACTCTGTGCCCTATGGATAGAACATCTGCTTATAGCATGATTTACTGAATATTTTAAGCTCACTGTTGAGACTATTCCTTTAAAAATATTATTGCCCATCGCGGTGGCTCAAGCCTGTAATCCCAGCACTTTGGGAGGCCGAGACGGGCGGATCAAGAGGTCAGGAGATCGAGACCATCCTGACTAACGCGGTGAAACCCCGTCTCTACTAAAAAAACACAAAAAACTAGCCAGGCTTGGTGGCTTATGGATGAGCAAAGAAAGTGGTTTCTTGAGATAGAATATACTCCTGGTGAAGATGCTGTGAACATTACTGAAATGGTAACAAAGGATTTAGAAAATTGATAAAGCAGTGGCAGGGATTGAGGATATTGGCTCTGATTTTGAAAGAAGTTCTACTATGGATGATATGCTACCAAACAGCATTGTATGCTACAGAGGAATGTTTCATGAAAGAGTCAATCGATGTGGCAAACATTATTGTCTTACTTTAAGAAATTGCCACAGACATCCCAACCTTCAACAATCGCCGCTCTGATCAGTCAGTACTCCTCAACATCAAAGCAAGACACTTGACCGGCAAAAAGAACATCATCTTTTCATCCACTTACTCCATTTCACATATTTTCACCCAGTAGCTATTTTCACTGGGTCCAGTTAGAAGAAGGAAAAGATAAACTTATTCATTGAATTTTTCCCTCATATTTGGGGTCTTAGAATTCTAAGGTGGTTGTTTTTATTTGTTTCTGCTTCTAGCCATAAGGGCTTCACTCTGCTCCCCGTGAGAATTTTGTTTTCGCTTTTTGCTTCTTGTTGCTTTTTGTTTCTGCTGTTGTTGCTAGCCAGCAGTGCTTCAGTTATGGAAGTAGATTCCATGAAAACTGCAAAAAAATTTTTTTGGATGCTTTGTTTTGAATTGTGTCTTCAGGTTTGGTTTGGGGAGGATTAGGGTAAGATGGTTCCATCAGGAAGCTTGAATCCACTACCTTAATCGACAACCCATAGTGCAAGTACAACTAATCACTATCTAATCCTTAACTTTTGCAAGATTTGGAAAAGATATTTATGATTGGGTTTTATTAAAATAGATATGAGTAAAGACAGTTGACCTTTTTATTTGAGCTTTTGTTTTCTTTTATCAGGAAGCTCGTATCTGTTAGACCTTGGAGAGGAGATCTAAGATCTACACCTTGATATTAATGGCATTAGGTAATTTAGCAAATTTATTTTAATGGATTAAATGTGTATATGTATCACATATAAATATGCACAAAATAGAAATATNTTTATCAGGAAGCTCGTATCTGTTAGACCTTGGAGAGGAGATCTAAGATCTACACCTTGATATTAATGGCATTAGGTAATTTAGCAAATTTATTTTAATGGATTAAATGTGTATATGTATCACATATAAATATGCACAAAAATAGAAATATTAAATCTTGTTTTAATGAAAAAAATATAAACTATTTATACAGTAGAAAAGAAAACCTTTAATTGCTAAACAAATGTTTTCTTCTTAAACTAGCCATATCATTTCTATCCAGCAGTTCATAAGTATATACTGTGAAGCTATATTTTTATTTAAACTGTCCATTAATTAAATATACTCTAGCTTTTTAAAAAAATATTGGTTAGTTAGAAGCTGTGAGTCTACATAAATAAGGAAGAATAAGAAAGTTTTAAATTGCTTATAACAGGCAGACTAAATTTTTTAAAAATGCTGCACCTTTAGAAGTGACCAGAAGTTCTTTCTGAATGACTCCATTGATTTCTGCTGTTTCCATTGGCTTTTAAATGCTGGCTTCCATTCTTTCCAAATGAGGACAAATAGGATAAGAAATATTATGTTGGCCGGGTGCGGTGGCTCAAGCCTGTAATCCGAGCACTCTGGGAGGCCGAGACGGGCGGATCACAAGGTCAGGAGATCGAGACCATCCTGGCTAATACGGTGAAACCCCCGTCTCTACTAAAGAATAGCCGGGCGACGAGGCGGGCGCCTGTAGTCCCAGCTACTTGGGAGGCGGAGGCAGGAGAATGGCGTAAACCCGGGAGGCGGAGCTTGCAGTGAGCTGAGATCCGGCCACCGCACTCCAGCCTGGGCAACAGAGCCAGACTCCGTCTCAAAAAAAAAAAAAAAAAAAAAAAAAGAAATATTATGTTTAATAGGTAATTTACATAGAGTATTTGCTTATCTAGATTGAATCAGTCTTTTGCCCTAAAATAGTGTTTTCAAAATTACAAAACAAAAGCTTAAAAAAAATACCTTTTTGTTTTGTAAGAAAGTTTCACGGAACATGGACTTGCAGAGATGGAAGTATATATAGCTAAGTTATCGAACTGATGCTTAAATTCCTTGGTGCCAATTATGGAAATAATTCTACAAATTCCTGGTAAAATTTATATTTTTCAGCTAACACATACTTGGAGACATTCACAGAAGATATATGTACAAGTCTATATTACCTTGGGTAAATACCCTTCTAGAACAATTTTGTTTATCTCTGTTTTCTGATTCATAATAATGGCTTGATGTAAATCTACGGGTGTCAGGACTGCTTTCTCTAGTTTTTGGGCTCCAGCCTGTATTGCATCTCTACCAAGACACTCCAAAGAATCTACTGTGTTACTCTCTAGGGGTGGAAAACAAAGAAACAAAAATAAAGCATTCCTTTACATCCAGGTGAATTTCTTCAAACCATTTCTAATTGGCTTTCCAGAGGAAATCCTATTGAATTAATTTACATCTCTAGCTGCTATTTTAAAATAACATTTGTCTGGAAGTAGGTGAGCAACACTTTCTAATACCAATAGCTAGAGACCAAGTGTACCCATGCACATGCATGTGCACAGACACACATTTTGAGAGAATGAGAGGAGAAAAAAGTTGTTTCTTCCAGCTAGTGCACTGAGCAAGTCTTGCACCATTCTTAAGAGAATGAACTCACACTATGAGCAACTCACAATTAAGCCTCTCCAAATTTATGAGAACTCTGGAGAAATACACTACATATATGGTGCAATTTAATATACTTTCGACTTTAGTCTACTCTGGGGTACTTTCCATGTGCAATTAATTGTATTCTCCTACACAACTATGGCAAAAATGAACAAATTCAGATAGGTCTTCAGAGTCAATGTTAAGCGTGATCTCTATCATGACATGATGAGATACATATAATTTCTGTAAGACAAAGACTATATTTCCCAAGTTAAATCATATATAATTAGTTCTAGATGTCATATGTAAATTCCCTTTGCTTATTATATTCAGAAATGCATCAAATAAAGCAAATTCAAATATATTTTATAGTATTATACAATCACTGCCATATAAAAAGAGGTTAACTTAAAAGAACACTATTTTTTTTTTTGAGAAAGGGTCTTGTTCTGTCATCCAGGCTGGGGACAGTGGCACAATCACAGCTCACTGCAGTCTTAAACTCCTGGGCTCAAACCATCCTCCCAGCTAAGGGTAGACTATAACCCCTGGTAACCACTATTCTACTCTCTGAATATATGAATTAGGTATTTCCACTGATAACTTATACACCCTCTTGATGTAAAATGCTTTGTTTTCATCTAGGTGATGTGTTAGATGTATAAAATTGTTGGTATTTATCTATCTTTTGACAGATGGGCTGCAAAGGCAGTTTCCTTGACATCAAACTGTCAAGGAAGCACATATCCACCACTGGGTTCATGAATTCCTGCTTTGTGTCACAGGATGCCAAGAGCCCCCAGACAAAATACTCTTATTAAAGATGTCCGAGAAGCATCTCCATATAGGAGGCAGGTTTCCTCAGACAGGCACACCTCTGTCTTCCTTGCCCCACCCCTGCACCCCATCATGAGGTGTGAGCAGTTAGGGTGGTTAGGGATTATGAATAGCCATTGGAAAAATTATTAACTTTTATTTATGTATTAACAAAATGTAATCTCTTAAAGATGGGATATGCATAGCCTAGCAGGCATGATTTTCTTACTACCCTTATTTTCCCTGCACAGCCCTGTAAATAGCCAAAGGGGCATGGTGACCAAGGGTAGGAGGTATGGGTACTGGTAACATCAGGAACTAATTTAGTTTAGGCCATAGTCTCGCCCCTTGCAGGCCTAAGCATTCCTCTGCAGTAGAAAGTTCTGTGACATGTTAGGGATGAGCCTAGTGTCCAGCTGAACCACTCAGGGAAGTATAGTCTAGGGCTGGGTTCAAGTGGGAGCTCTAACATCCTGGGAGTCAAAATCAGATTTGGGGAATCACTGAGCCAGAAACTGGTGCTTGAAGACTGGGAAGTGATTCAGACAGTGGTGAACCCACATGCTTCCAGGTATATAGTCAACTCCTCGAGTCAGACACCAGGGAAGCGGGGAGCATGTCCCCCAGAAGGTACATCCCTCTTGCCTCTCTTGATTCTCCCACTCCCACCTTCATCAGATAAGAGTTATTAAGGCTGTTGAAAAGGATCGTGAAATGATCATAGGAGGAGGTTTTTGTTTTTAGTTTTAGTAAGTATTGCAGAAAATGGCTCTCTTAACAAGATTTAAGACATGCGTAACTGGCCTTCATAGACCAGGGATGGATAAAGTGCGTAGATGCAGTGCCGCCACAGCTGCTTTGTATTGTATACGACATTCCTGAAAAAAAGGGATGTGCAGAGGTAAACAGAGCAGATACTGTATTGTGATTCTAACCCCAGAGGCCTTATTCTATTTTCTCCCCCAAATTATAGCTGTAATCTGGGGTACATATTTGAGAGTTTGATTTCTGGTTTTCCTACCCAACAATCCATGACAGATAAATACAAGATCCCAAGCTGGTATCCCTGCCCTGCCATCCTCTGAGTTGTTTCCTTAGTAACTGGAATGGGTTTGTTGTGATCTGGGCACAGCAGTGACCTTAGACAAAAATCATGCAGTCTGTACAACGCTTCCCCCTTGCCTCGGCGGTCCACCCACCTTTCCTGATGCCCCGCCAGGCATCGTTGTACTGTCCTTTGGCGCACTTGGGTCTTTCTGTTACCTGTCACCATGTCACACTCAAAGCAACATCCTTAATTTGGACTTGCAAAGTTTCCTTCTCTAATGAAATTTTATTTGTGCAATTTTTACTTCCTTTGGGGTCTTCCTCAAAGTCAAGAAGATTGAAGCTCCATGTAGGAATTAGACCTCTGACTTTGGACTTGTTATCATAGCTTTCTAACCTATTAAGCAAAAAGGCCATATTTAAGTCCAACACAAACACCTTGTCCTCACATGCCCCAGCCCCCATTGCAGGAGGAGAAAATTGTGCTGGTATGTTTAAAGGCTGAAAGTAAAGGAAGGAAACCTTAAGCCAAGTAAATTGAAAATAAATATTATTTTTCTCTAAGGCTGCACCAATGTGAAAAATCTTCTTTCAAGAAACAACCTTTGCTATTAGCTCTCAATGTGCCAAAAGTCAGTGATGGTAGCTCCTAAAGAAATTAAGTTGATGCTTTTCTCAGATTGTAAACTCAGCATTATTTAGAATCTCTTCTAAACTTCCAGCATTCTAGGGTTCAAAATATTTACATTTCCAACTCAAAATAGAGAGGATTTATTTTGAAAATCTTTTTGGCAGCTTTGTCTGCCTACATAAAAGCTTTAGAAATCTTAATTGGATAATTAAAATCTTTTATGACGTTTCCTAGAAACACACCTAAATGCCTAAATGGCATTTAAAAATGATCAGAATAGTGAGAATGGCCATCAGATCCAGAAATACACAATGTCAAAATGCTATAAACAACCGGGCTTGACTGGGCGCGGTGGCTCACGCCTGTAATCCCAACACTTTGGGAGGCTGAGGTGGGCAGATCACAAGGTCAGGAGTTCGAGACCAGCCTGGCCAACATAGTGAAACCCCGTCTCTACAAAAAATCCAAAAAAAAAAAAAGAATTAGCTGATCGTGGTGGCAGGCACTTGTAGTTCCGGCTACTCCGGAGGTGGAGGCTGGAGATTCACTTGAACCCGGGAGGTGGAGGTGCAGTGAGCCAAGATCACGCCACGGCAGTCCAGCCTGGGTGACAGTGTGAGACTCCAACAAATAAACAAACAAAAACAAACAACCAAACAAAAAACTAGGCTTTGCCTTTCCTGGGTGAGCAAAGGTGATGTACAAAAAGGAAATATATGAAACAAAAGACATAAGTCGCCTAACAATGGTGTGATGCTTGACTTTTTAAAGTACCTGGGAGGAGAAAAGTGGAGAAATCAAATGAAGGCTGGCAACTAACTATTTCCCACACACGGGTGTCTTTTCTCTTTATTTAGTGAGCCTTCTTTCCTCACTACCATTTATTTTTCTTATCAATTAAGGTTGGGTACTAAGTTTCCACTGTATTCATTTTGAGTATCAAAGAAGATAAACAACTTTGGCTGGTCATCTCTCCAGATATATTTTATCAACTTGAGAAGCAGTTCTAGAATAAGTATTGCAGGAAGCTCATTCTCTAACCTAAGCTTTGTGTGTTTTAAGACTATCTGTAGTATACATGATGACATTCTCTGCCTCAATCTCGGTTATCACCTTGGCAGATTGAAGTAGAAATGCTACCTTAAGTTTTGTGACCTCAAAACACTGGAAACCTGTGATTTTCTTCTTTTTCAGACATACTAATAAATTTCTCCATACATCACACTTGTTTCAGGTCTTTATTCTTGCACTTGATCTAAAAAGTCAACAATTAGTTAACTTTGGAAGTTCTTTAAGATTGAAGATGATGAGCCAGATCCTCATTCCTTGTTTGGGAAAATGGTAGTTTATAACTATGTTTCTGTTTAAGTATAACTCCTTTCCTGATTATAAAAGTGATACTATCCTGTTGTTGAACATTTAAAGGAAAAAAATCCCACAACTCAAAGATAACTACAGGCCATCTAAGGTGTGTGTGCGTGTGTGTGTGTGTGTGTGTGTGTGAAGGCAGGCTGAAAATATGATTTTGTGCTCCATATTGTACTAAATTATAAACATCTACTAATACTAAAAGTAGTCTGTATAAATGTTGCTTAGAGGCCACATAATAATCTGTTGTATGTTTATCCTATTAGATTGACCCATATGAAATTGCCAGTATTTAATCTTGTAATCCACAAAAAATGTCAGTTTGATGTGGTTCAACCTAGTAAAATTTAAATTGTGTTCCCCACTTATTGAACATCATGTCTAGCTTTGTCAAAATGTTTTTTAAAAAGTTACCTAGGAACGTTCATGAACATATCTGTATTAGTTCACATATTTAGTCACTTCTTCAGAATAATTTCCAGAAAAAGAATTGATTTGGAAGATGTAAAAATGTAGAGGCTCTTCCACGTGTTTTGAAATTGCTTGCAAAGAGGTTGTAGCATTTTATATTCTTCTTGACTATGTACCCCACTCTGTCAATTTTACTCTACCCTCACAGAAATTGAGGATGATAGTATTTTTATCTCTGCTAATCGTGTAAGTAAATATTACATGCCATATTTCTTAACATGTCTATAATTAGCACATTTCATATTTGCTCCAGTTTTTAAGATGATAAAAACTCAATTCATAAATATATGAAACTACTTGAGAAGTAGGGCCCAAAACCTAAAATGGAATTGGGTTTAACATCATGATATTGCATTACTCTCCTGTTACCCCAGATACATGATAACAGACTGTCTTTAGTAAAACACAGGAAACTACAGAGATGGTGGCAATTGCATTGCCACTATTTTTGACTTATATGGAAAGGATGTAAACTTTCCTATTGTAATTAAGTCATTTGTATGCAAAATATATACCTAGATTTGCCATATTTCTTCAGTAGAGGAGGTTTTTTGTTTTGTTTCAATCTCTCAAAAGATCAGTAATTTTTCTATCCTTAAAAGTCATTATAACAGTCAAATAAATGTCATGTGCAGTTCAATTATAAAATGCTAGAAACTTGGGAGGTAGGGCAAAGCAACTGTGTACAATAGCACCTGGAAATCTCACTGTCTTTTTCACTGGTAATGAACTTAGTTTTGTGGCTGTAACAGTCAGGAATGGCGCACCTTTATGCACAGAAAATCGTGGTATGTTGCATTGAATAGAAAGTGGCCCTTGAGTTGCAGGTTCCTGACTCATCATAACATCATGTTATGTTGCCTGTGTTATGCCTATGTTTCCCCGTCTTTGGGGGCTACTGATATTTTGTAACCTGTATAATTTTATTGTAATAAACACAGATTCAACTAATTCAGTTACTATGCATGAGCTAATGAAATTTCCAGAATATTATGAATTTTAATGGTGCAGATTATTAAAACTGGGGTCATCTTGGAAATTACAAGATATATATATAGCCATATAATACCATCATGTCACATATTTGTACAGCAATGCAAGAAATTTTTTAAAAAAAACTTGTCAATGTCTGTGTAAGCGTGACCAAATCATTGGTCTTCTTACCCTGCAACCAGCATTTCAATTAAAATTATGATGGTATGCCCAAGCATATACTCTGTATTTTTTCCTAGACATTTCTAATTCAGAAATTTCGGCTTCCACTGCTTCCACATCAGATAGGCCTGAAATTAGACTCTGAGAGGGATGACGCACATCCATTACTAGGGTAGATGCAGTGGCTGCCCCCTCTCCCCAAATAAATAACCTTCGGAACAGCTCTACCTTCACCACATGCATAAAGGAATTCTGACTACTGCTGAGCTCATGCTGAATATCCAGAAGCATGATGTGAGCCCACTGCAGCCAGACTGCCAGGCTCTTATGTGACCAAGGATGAAAATGAGCAGCAACACTCTCAAGTCTGCTGAGATATCTTTATTAGTCTCTCTTATGTAAAACATTTCCCTCTAAGATTTACACATGCCCAGTCATCCTTATATATAATGATAAGGAAAATTCACAGGTTTTCTATGAGAATATTTTCTGTTTTCCTCTCAATAACATTCAAACCACAAGGTAAACATGTTTAGGAATATATTGATGACCTTCTTTTAACCGACAGCAAAACACACAAACCCATCATAGGTTTGCTGAACTCAAAATAACCTGAGCCACTTGAGTACCATTTTCAATATCCTGTTCGATTTATTACTTGGATGACTTCCTTGTAGTTCACACCCTGCCCCAGTTCATTAATAGTACTTGAAAATCAAAAATGCAGACATTTTAAACTCCAGATTCCAGCAACAATTACTTTAGATATCCATTGCTGAAGATTTCAATTACATCTTAAAGCTAATCTGAACATCAGGCAAATGACAGCTTCACCAAGTATTCAAGTGATATAGCATTAAAATTGTCATTCTGGTATTACTACCTTACAAAGACTTAGATTATTAGGACATCTGATTTTCTCGAGTCATCAAGGTGCTAGGATCATGAGTTTCTATTTATACTGTTACCAAAACACCAGGGGTTCAGTCTAGGACCTGCTGCTCACTGCACTGAAAGTCAGTCTCTGCGACTTGATTATTGCCAAGGCAAAAGGCTTTAATCGGGTGCTGCAGCTGAGGAGATGGATGATCAGTCTCAAATCCATCTCCCTGGTCAAGTAAAATTAGGGGTCTATATAGCAAGAAAGAAATGTAGCAATGCATAAGAAAGTAGAAACAAGGGAGAGGTAAGAAAGCAATCATGATGAATGAGCGAGCTGGCATCTGATTGTCTGGAGGTGCGATCTGGTGAGTTTTAGTTCTTAATACTGTTTTTGAGAGGCCTGAATGTGTTTCCTGAAGAAGGAACTCAGATAAAACAAATGTAAGTTTCTATCAGAAGGTCAATTTCTGTTTATCCAAAAAACTCTCTATGGGACTATTGGGTATATTTCAATATCACATATTTATACAAATAAGAATTCTCAACATTAACATTATTCAAATCAAAATTAAGAAATATGTTGCAGATAGGACCATGAGTAAAACTGCATCTTTTTAAGTTAAACCACTGTGGTTGTGTTGCAGCAAAATGCTATATGGTCATTTTTAATTAATGTTGCTAATTTTACTCTTATTGATTTTTTATTTTGTTTGTATTAAATCCAAATTTCTTTGTATAGTTACATAAATTATTTTTAATATTAGGGATCTATTGCAATATTTATTTTGAATATGCTTAAGTAATAATGTAATAAAAATAATTTGTGTCAAGGGAATATTCAGGTCTAGCAGAATTCATTTTATTTAAGAGTAAAGGGTATTACATTTAAGAAACATTGTATTACATGAAAGCAAATATCTCACTTGGGTATCTTCAGTCTAACTGTAGCACCTTATGTATTGTGACTGTATTGTCCATTCTCCACCTGAAACCAAATTTTCAGCTTTTCCAGGCTTCTTAATTTTCATATTAGTGTTCTCAATTTTGGCTACACATTGTAATCATTTAAGGAATTATTAAAAGTTTGTGATGCCTGGATCCTACCCTCAAGAGATTCTGATTTAATGGGTCTTGGAAGCCTGCGTGTCAGGATTTGGTAACAATTCTCTAGGAGATTCTAACGTGCAGCTGAGGTTGAGAACTGTTGCATTGTTCTGAAAGACTAGAAACATGGCATCTTTAAAGCTCATCCAGAAAATCCGAAAACGCCCCTGTAGCCCATCCACACCACAAGAAGTATTGCCTTATAGAGCAGACATTTTTATAAAAGGCATCATCTCAGACTATATTCACCAGCTGGGAGCCGCATGCTCCATAATGACATCTCTGCTTAGTGGTGTACATCACTGGTAATTAAGCGGAGAGGAAGCTGGAGTCACAAACGTGATACAGACAAAATTGCTCCTCTCCAGCTGAAGTCATTGCTGGAGTCCAGTTCCATAATTGCCAGTGTCAACCTGATATACGAATCACAGCCTGTGCTCAGTTTCTTACCAAGAGTGACTCTCTTCTCCCCCAAGCCAGTGCTCTACTCTATGAAGATAAATGAAGATAAAAATTCTGCCTGTATTTTTTTTTTTTTTTTTTTTTTTTTTTTTTTTTTTTTTTTTTTTTTTTTTTTTTTTTTGAGATGGAGTCTCGCTTGTCCACCCAGGCTTGGAGTGCAGTGGCCCAGATCTCAGCTCACTGCAAGCTCCGCCTCCCGGGTTTATGCCATTCTCCCTGCCTCAGCCTCCTGAGGTAGCTGGGACAACAGGCGCCTGCCACCGTCGCCAGCTAGTTTTTTTTGTATTTTTTAGTAGAGATGGGGTTTTCACCGTGTTAGCCAGGATGGGTCTCGATCTCCTACCTCGTGATCCGCCGTCTTGGCCTCCCAAAGTGCTGGGATTAAGGCATGAGCCACCGCGCCCGGCCTGCCTGCAATTTTTAAAATCGCCAAATTATTCTGATGGTTCTAAACAAGTCATTACTTGTTTATTTGTTGTCAACACTGTCCAATTTTAGAAAGATTATGAAATAAAACTTCAGAAGGTATAAATATCAATGATGGAATATACAGGCTTTACTAAAAGAAATGATGTATGACATTGTCTTGTCCAAAATTCACAAGACTCATTATCTAATAAACCAGTCCTCCACTGCTATGGATGACTTGACTCTGATGATATAGGAATCAGAAATGGGCCTCATCCTGATGCCCAACAAGCTACTCTAATGATGTTAAAACATAGCCTCTTATGAAGAAATTATGTTCCTAAAATAATTCAGGGATGTTCAAAAAGTTTTTGAAAGCAAAAAAGGAGTATAATTCTGATTTTTATGTTATTTAAACAATATAGTTTTTTATTTAAAACTTTATTGTAATAGTAATAATTTTAAATACATAACCCAATGGAGGAAATCTTTGCATTAGATAGGTAAATTCAAACTGCCCTTTTGACAACCCTACAAAATGTGGTCCTTACACAAATTTTTTAAAGTCAAATTTAATATTTAATTGTTAAAAGTTGTTTGGGAAACTTCTGGTAAGATGGCAGATAATAGCAAATACTCCATTCTAATACAATGTAAATATCAACAAATCATCTATGTGTCCTATTAAACATTATCTTTGTTTGTTTAACATATTTTTAATAATAGCTTTATTGAAATATCATTGTTTTTGTGTTTGTTTCAAATATTGAAATAGTGGTATACTAAAAAATTATAAAGAAACTTTAAAAATTGTAAAAAGGAGAATAGTTATTTCAAGTACAAAGGGAGGAATCAGTATTATTTGAGAAAATTTCAATAATATTGAAATAATAAATCTATAGGAATCAAAATGAAATTTGGAAAATGCAGAAATCCCACTCAGACCTTAAAGATGATATTCAGTCCATCGAAGAAGGAAATATAAACATTATGTATTGCAATTTTTTTGTATTACTCTCTGTTAAGAACATTGTTGGCTGGGCGCAGTGGCTCACGCCTATAATCCCAAGCACTTTGGGAGGGCCGAGGCAGGAGGATCACCTGACGGGGAAGCATTTGAGACCAGCCTAGCCAACATAGTGAAACCCCATCTCTAACTAAAAATACAAAAATTAGCCAGGCGTGATAGTGCACACCCCTGTAATCCCAACTACTACTCAGGAGGCTGAGGTGGGATAATTGCCTGAACCCAGGAGGCGGAGGTTGCAGTGAGCTAGGATGCACCACTCTACTCCAACCTGGGTGACCGAGCAGAAAAGACTCCGTCTCCCCACACCTCAAGAAAAAATAAAAAAGTAAAAAAATTGATTGTTTGAGGCAATTTAAAAATAGAATCTGTATTGAATTATTATAAGCAGAATATAAAATCAGTAATTCGCTCTAGAGCAGTGAAAACATTATTAAAAAATCAAAGTGAATAGAAAGTGAAGATCTAGAGATCCTAGCTTAGAGATTTAAATTCTGACAGCTCCGAAATAGTTAGAGAGTATATGATGCTGAATCAATCAATGTGATATATAGAAACTTTCAGAACCTGAATTTAAATAATGGCCCTTTATCTTTTTTCTGTTTTAAGAGCTAAATCTACCAGGATGAAAGAATTAGAGAAAATAGATAAAATTAAGTTTTAGAAGATGGAAAACACAAAGTAAATGGAAGACCTTAAGGCTAAATCATAAACCAGAAGAGAAGCCATTCACAGAGCAAAACCTAGGAAAAGCCCGAAACTGATGCAATCAGTTACCTTTATAAGGAATTCAACTGGACTGCCTAAAATTATATATAAGAAGCATTAAACCTTGGAATGCCCTTTCATTTAAGATCCAGAAAAACTGTAGGTGAGTTTCATCTCATTCTAATAACAAGAAAAAGAAGAATCTATAAATCCAAAACCATCTTCAACCTATTATTAGGGCATCACTTTGCCAAGGCACTAGCCACCTAAATTGGCAAGTCCATGAGTTATCTCTGTAAGGAGAAATGGAATATATGGGAATCTTTTACCCTATGGAGATGAATGCCATACAAGTAAGAATAAAGAAATACATTTTAATAAAATCTTAAAGGGCAAATGTAATAAAACCTTAAAAGGCAAATGTACTCTATCATGGCAGTTTAGAATTAATGAGAGGACTAATAAAAGGAATGTCTGCATTCACCACTTTTTCCCATGGATCTCCATTGGGAGCTCATAAGAAAGACTAGGAATGGGGCAGAATACCTGAAAGCCAGGCTTCATGGCCAAAAAACACTTCAGAACTTCTCTTTCAAGAAAAACAAGACATAATCTACATAAATCCCTAAGAAGAAAAGGCATGTGGGTGTTGGACCAAGATTTCATCATTCCTTTCTTTGTTCTTGATAGAACAGTAGAAAAAAAAAAAAAAATCAGTTCCTGACTAACACAGTGAAACCCCGTCTCTACTAAAAAAAAAAAAAAAAAAAAAAAAAATTAGCTGGATGCAGTGGCAGGCACCTGTAGTCCCAACTACTTGGGAGGCTGAGGCAGAAGAATGGCGTGAACCCAGGAGGTGGAGCTTGCAATGAGCCGAGATTGCACCACTGCACTCCAGCCTGGGCAACAGAGCGAGACTCCGTCTCAAAAAAAAAGTAAGGATTATAGAAACCTGAACAATGTTGCAACCAATTTGACCTAACTGACCTTTGCAGACCACTCAACGATGCAGAATATACATTCTTTTCAGGAGTGCTAGGATCATTCACCAAAATAGACCATATGGTCTAGTCCAAACAATATAATTTAAACAAAATAGGCCATAGAGACTAATTTAACCAATCATAAACTAGTTTCAAAGGATACAAAGAATACAAAATATTTTTCTGGCATGATGGATGCTTAATAGATATTTGAAATAATTTAATAGATATTTGGAAAATTCCTAACATTTGGAAATTATACAACATGTTTTGAAATAACCCATAGGTCAAATAAAAACCGTAAGAAAAAATAGTAAATAATTTCTAATTTCTGATTTAAAATGAAAAGACAGCCTTCCATTTCCAAAATGACAATATAAAAGCAAGCTGGTGTTACTCTTCCCCCACAGAAGAACAAAAAGAAATATACAGCACCGATATTATAACCAGCAATATCCCAAACTCAAATATGAGAATGAGATAGTTCCTAAAGTCACAGAGAAGTGAAACAACTCCAAATAGATAGTAAGAGAATCAGACTTCCATATCCATGATGCCCCTCCTGGCAATCAGCTCAGCACCAAGTGCATGGAAAATTTCCAGAGTCCTCACCATCTGAGTTTACTAGCAGGAGACCTGTCCCTGTATCAACCCATAGGAAGCATCAGAAGTGTCTGAAGGGAGAAATATCCCTGAGGACAGCCAGAGACAAAGCAGGGAGGACTACCATCCCCAGTTCAGGGAATTCTTCTCTATAACTCAGCCATAGGAGATGCCAAATCACAGTGACTGTTCAGCAGCAGTATGTTGTAGGAGATTTGTTCCATAGGTCTCTGGGCACAAAACCCTGGCCAGCCCTTTCATACTACCAGGATATTCCCTTTGAGCCCTACCATATTCAGGATGGACTGTACTCTGATAATTTACTAGAACCAAAGAAAGTCTAGGCTTAGGGTGTCAGCTACTGCCTAAAAGGAGGAAGCAATCTAGTTGAAAAGTTAAAAAGACAGAAAATCAACAGGCAAATTACAAAGAATCTCTGTACAAACATATCCAATAAAAGGCAAAATAAGCAAGACAAAATAGTCTGAAATAAATAATCCTTCAATGCAAGTACATAGTCCTGTATCCACAGGAAACAGTAGCAAACAGGGAAACCTGACCCCCTCAAATGGATAAAGCAAGGAACCAGTGACTAACCCTAATGAGATGACAATATATGAACTCTCAACCAAAAATTCAAAACAGCAGTTTTAAGGAAACTCAACAATCTTTAAGATAACAGAAAAAAGCAATTCAGAAATTTATCAGAGAAATTTAACAAAGATACTGAAATAATTTTTTAAAAATCAAATAGAATCTTGGAACTGAAAAACACATTTACCGAACTGAAGAATTCATTAGAGGCCTTCAGCAGAATGGATCAAGCAGAGGAAAGAATCAGTGAGCTCCAAGATAAGCTATTTAAAATACACCGTTGGAGGAAAAGAACAAAAGAGAATAAAACTAAATGAAGATCACCTAGAAAATACAGATAATTATCTCAAAAGACCAAATTCAAGAATTCTTGGTATTCAAGAGGGAGTTTAGGAAGAGCAAGGAGTAGAAAGAAATAATAATGGAAAATTTTCCAAAACTTGAAAAGAGATAAATATCCAGGTACAGGAAGGTCAGAGAATACCAAAGAGATTCAACCCAAATAAGACTACCCCGAAGCATACAATAGTCAACCTCTCAACCATCAAGGACAACAAGAGGATTCTAAAAGCAGCAATAAAAAGGAAACAACATTTTAAAGAGCTCGAATTCAGCTGGCAACAGGCTTCTCAATGGAAATCATACAGGCCAGAAAGAAATGGGATAACATTTTTTAAATATCCAAGAATACTGTATCTAGCAAAATTATCCTTCAAATATGAAGGCATGATAAAGTCCTTCCAGACAAACCAAAGCTGTGATAATTCACCACCACCAGACCCATCACACTGGAAATGCTAATAATTCTTTAATCTGAGAGGCAGAACCACCAATGTGCAAAAAGAAAACATTTAAATGCAAAAAATCCACTGGGAAAATTAAGTATGTGGACAAACTGAGACTACTCTAATACTGTAATTGTGATGTTTAATCCACTCGTAACTCTAGTATGAAGTCCAAAAGACAAGTCTATCAAAGACAATACTTACAGAAACCTGTTAAGAGAAGGTAATATAAAAATACATAAATTGTGAAAATGAAACCAAAATGAGGGGGCAAGGAGTTGGAATTAAAGAGCAGAAATCTGAAAAACATTGTGTTTATTTGTTCTTTCCTTTGTGATCAAAGTTAAGTTTTCATCCCTTTAAAACAACTTGTTGCATCTATAAGATGTTTTTTGTAAGCGTCACGGTGAGACCACAATAATAATGGTGGCCTATAAAGGATTCACTAAAAATAAAAGGGAACAGATTAAAACATGTTGCTAGAGAAAAATCACCTAGCCACAAAGGAAGACAGTAAGAAAGGAACAGAGGAGTTCAGTAAACAACCAGAAAGCAAGCAACACAGTGGTAGTAATAAGTCCTTACTTATCAATAACAATGAATGTGAATGAACTCAGTTATCCAAGTAAAAGGCATAGAGTTGCTGAGTGGATAAAGAAACGAGACCCAACTATATGCTATCTATCAGAAAGCCACTTCACCTCTAGAGACACAGACTGAAAATGAAGGGGTTTCCATGGAGCTGAAAACCAAAAAAGAGCAGGAACAACTATACTTATATCAGGAAATGGACTACAAATTAAAGACTAAAAAGACAAGATCACTACATAATGATAAAGGGTTCAATTTAGCAAGAATATGTAACAATTAATAAATATCTGTGCACCCAACACTAGAGATCCCAGGTATATAAAGCAAATATTAATAGATCTAACAAGAGAGATAAATTTCAATACACGTTTCTAGGAAAGGGGCGGAGCAAGATGGCCGAATAGGAACAGCTCCAGTCTCCAACTCCCAGCGCAAGCGACACAGAAGACCGGTGATTTCTGCATTTTAAACTGAGGTACTGGGGTCAGCTCACTAGGGAGTGCCGCACAATCGGTTCTGTTCTGCTGCTACAGCTC
>NW_016803181.1:1418251-1437414 GCF_001698545.2 Rhinopithecus bieti
TATGCAGCCATAAAAAAGGATGAGTTTGCGTCCTTTGTAGGGACATGGATGCAGCTGGAAACCATCATTCTTAGCAAACTATCACAAGAACAGAAAACCAAACACCGCATGTTCTCACTCATAGGTGGGAACTGAACAATGAGATCACTTGGACTCAGGAAGGGGAACATCACACACCGGGGCCTATCATGGGGAGGGAGGAGGGGGGAGGGATTGTATTGGGAGTTATACCTGATATAAATGATGAATTGATGGGTGCTGACGAGTTGATGGGTGCAGCACACCAACATGGCACAAGTATACATATGTAACAAACCTGCACGTTAAGCACATGTACCCTAGAACTTAAAGTATAATAATAAAAAAAAATTAAAAAAAAATAAAATAAAATAAAATAAAAAATTTTCAATACAGTAATAGCAGGAGATTACAACACCCCATTCTCAGTATGGATAGACCATCCAGACAGGAAATCGACAAGGAAACATCAGCGTTAAACAACACACTAGACCAAATAGATCTGACATTTATAGAACATTTAATCCACTTGCTGCAAAATATGCATTCTTTTCATCAGCACATATAAAATTCTCCAGAACAGACAATATATTGAGCCACACAAGTCTCAGCAAATTCAAAAAAATAGAAATCATACTAGGTATCTTTTCTGAACACAATAGAATAAAACTGGAAATTAATAATAAGGAAAAGCTCAGAAAATGCACAAGCACGTGGAAATTAAACAACATGCTCTTGAATGACCATTAGGTCACTGAATAAATTCAGAACAAAACTTTAGAATTTTTAAAAACAGATTAAAATGGAAACACAACATACCAGAATCTACGGGATACAACAAACGCAGTACTAAAAGAGATGTTTGTGACAATAAATATGTATGTCAGAAAAGTAGAAAGGCTTCAAATAAATAATTTAGTGATACATCTCAAGGAATTAAAAAAAGAATGAATCAAACCCAAAATTAGTTGAAGGAAATAAAATATGAGCAAAATAAATAAATTTGAAACTAAACAAAACATAGATGATCAACAAAATGAAAAGTACTGAAACTAAAAAAGTAATGTAATTTTTATATCAACAGCCTGAAAAAAATGATATGATCTCCTTAGATGCAGAAAAGCAAAGTTCAACACCCATCTATAATTTAAGAAAAACAGAAACAAATGAAAAATTCTCTTAGCAAACTAGAAGAAAGAAAATTACTCAATCTGATGACGGACAGCTTCACAAATCTGTGGCTAATATCAGACATAATGGTGAAACACGAAATTCTTTCCCCCAAACATCAATAAAAAAGCAAGAATGTCTGTACTGATGACATGTATTTGACATTGTGCTAGTGCAGTACTAGCCACTGTAACAACATAAATTAAAAAATAAATAAAAGGCATACAAATTGCGAAGGAAAAAATTAAACTTTTCTTTATTCACAGATTTGATTATCCACCTGGCAAGTCCCCAAAGAACTACAAAAGGCATTTAACCTTGAATGTGACAACACCACAGAATAAGTAAAAGGTCAAATATAAAATCAAAAGTACTTTTTATATTCTAGGAAAAACCAATTTTATGACAGACCAGTTGGATAAAAAAAAAAAAAAAAAAAAAAAAAACACTCTGGTTTACTGTGAATCATGGCAGGTGATGGCATACTCAGTAAAAGGCCATTTAGGAAAGTTCAGTATTCCAGCAGGTGATAATGATCAGTTGGCCTGGAGTGATGATGGAGGTGGAGAGTTGATTGATTCCAAAAATGTTTAAGAAGTAAAATCAATGGGATCAGCAATGGATTATTCATGGGAGGAAAGAGAGGTGTTAAGGATCACCATTGTTCCTGAGTTTTGTAAATGGGTGGAAGATGGTGCAGTTCACTGAGGAAGAAAATTCTACAAGCAATAACAACAACAACAAAAACAGATTGGAAACAAAGGTCATATGTTTAGTTTCAGATACAAGCAGCCCAAGGTACCTTTGAGACTCTAAGAGAAATCAGATATGCCACTCAGAAGACTTGACTTAAAGACATCTGCACCTACTTAAAAACTAGTCGGGGAGTGTTTTACTTCCAATTATGTGGGCAGTTTTCATGAGGGGCTTAAAACCTAGATGATGAATTGATAGGTGCAGCAAACCACCATGGCCGGATATACCTATGCAACAAACATGTGCACATTCTGCACATATATCCCGAAACTTCAGTAAATTTGTTTTAAAAATGAAAAAATATTTAAAAAAAAAAACTAGTTGGGGTTCAATCACCTAGGTAGAAGTTTAAAACAGAAAGAGAATAAAACCTGGGATTAACCTTCCAAGAAACCAGCACTTAAAGGCTGGGTGAGAAGGATAAAATTGAGGAAGAAGAAAAAGAATAGTTAGCAAGATAGGGAACAAAGACATTATTTGTCCTAGATGCTAAGAGAAGAATCATCAAAAAGTACTTATTCTGAAAACAGGCTCCAAAATTCCTATGCAATGTGATGAATTAAGATTTAATTCAAAAATAGGAGCAATTAGTGAGGAATAAAGTTGGGTAAGCAAAGAGGGATGAATACGTGAAAGTAATTTTTTAAATCAGAGATAAAATCATGCAGATTGTGTTTTCAAAAGAATTTTAGATTCGGTTTAATGCCTTTACTTCTTGCCCTAAATTTTACTTTGTCCCGAAATAATTTTATTAATGCTACTTTATTTTCTCCCAATTATCATCAACTTACAGTTTTTAAATCTTCTCTTCAAGTCTTTCTTTCGTACTTTCGTTGCTATAGTTGTAACTGCAGAAAATGTTTTGAATAAGCAAAGGAATGGTTTTGAGGGGAAATAAAAGCCCTTGTTTTGATAATTAGATAAATATAGAAGACATTAAACGAAACGTTTGCCGTGATCATCTCTGGGTGTTTGAATTTCATATGGATTTTATACCCCTCTGTATTAACTGAATACTTTAAGATAAATGTGTATTACTTTTTATATTTTAAAATATGTCATAAAGAATTTTTTTTAAGGAGAAACCATTTTCCACCTATTTTCTTGTTCATTGGTTTACCCTTTTGAGTTGTCATAGTGTTTTCTCTTTTCTACTGGATTGTTCTTTTCAAATTTATCTAAAGCACTCTATATATTAGGCTTGATATCTTTATATATTGTGTTTATTGCCTCTTTTCTGTTATACATATTTATATTTTCTCCCAGTTTATCATTTTGTTTTATTTTTATTCATATCAGTGGCCATATAAAAGTTTTAATGTGTATGGAGAAAAATCTGTCAGTTCTTTCCTGTGTGTCTTGTTGGTACAGATCAAATATTTTAATAGTGAAAATAAGGGTAATAAATTAATAGCATTAGATATTTGCATAAATTGTGACACATCTATGAACATACAGCAAACAAAAATTTAGCAACATTTAAAAGATTTACAATTTCTCATTAAGAAACAGAGTAACTGCAAACATTATGACTTCATCTTTTTACTATATAAACACACAGGAAATGAGGACTGAAAATGGATAGTTATCTTTGTGCAGTGCAATTACAGATGATATATTCTTTATGCTTTTTTTATATTTTCAGCTTTGTTTCCTGCAATGTACAGAAGAAATGGCTTTTATAGGAAAAAAAGTCTTCAAAAGTCATTTTAAAAATAAAAGGACATATATGCAAGTGATCATAACGATATACAAGATTAAGTGGGGATTAAGGGAAAGAGGCTATTTAGGATTTCTAACATTTTGAATCTGGATACCTAAAAGTGTGGTCTTGACAAATAAAAGATATGGGAGGAGATTAAAATGAGGAAAAATTGAAGAGTTCTGCCTTGCAAATGTTGAGTTTCTGCTGACAGTGCATTGTCCATGTATGAGTCATTTGAAAATGTAGAATTGGAATTCAAGATGAGAGATACAGATGTAAAAGTCATAGGAAAATTAGCAAAACATGAGCATTTTCAGAATAAGTAATTCCACAAGGAGATCTATCCAGAGAAGGAATTTGAGGCCGAATCCTTAAGAAACAGTAATGTTCAAGGGAAACAAAGAGCATCTTCTATGGTCTGAATGCATCCCCACAAAATTCATGTTAAAAGTTATTTGCCAATGTGATGATATTAAGATGTAGGGCCTTTGGGAGCTGATTAGGTTATGAGGGTGGAACCCTTGTGAATGGATTAGTGCCCCTATAAAAGGATTCAAGGAAACTAGCTAGGCCCGTCTCCCTTTCTGTCCCTTCTGCCATGTGAGGACATAGCATTAGTCCCTGCTGAAGGATGCAGCAACACGATGCCATTTTGGAAGCAAAGTCCAGGCCCTCACCAGACTTAACCTGCCAGCACCTTTATTTTGGACTTCCCAGCCTCCAGAACCATAAGAAATAAATTTGTTGTTTATAAATTACCCAGTTTCTGGTATTTTGTGATAGCAGCACAAACAGACTAAGACAGTACCTGACAAAGGGAGCAGGAGAGACCAGAGCTGATGAAAGAGAACCTGAATGGCACAGACTTGAATTACCCATCTTGTGGATGATGATGAAGGTAAGAAAAAGGTCTCCAGGAGGAAAGACGGGAGCACATAAATATGCTCCTATGGTTAATAATATTTAATTTCTGCTTTCATACTTCTAAGTAGGAATCCAAATGGCAAAGTGCCCCATCATCTTTCACCCTAACCCTAACAGTCCCCAATATAGACTTTTTATCCTCCTCCCACCTTCAAAACCTACAACCAAGATATATATATTTTCCAAATTAAGAACAGGGGAGTGCTTGGGGATGGAAATTAGGGAGTTGGATAATTAGGTGGTGCTGGGGCAATAAAATTCTATGTTTAGAGAGGGGAAAGAGCAACATTTGCTCTTGTCTCCTGGCACCTCAATAGGAAGAGCTGGATTTCTCAACAACCTTGGCCAGATTCTATGAAGACATGAACTAATAAGGGAAAGTGTCTAAGTAATGGCAGGAAATGACCCAGTTGCCCATTACTTAGAAAAGTATGGAAGATAAGAAGATCTGTTCTTTGAAGACCCATGTCAGGGTAAAGACATCTGAAAGTCCTTTCATGAGTCTTTAGTGGAAGAGAAGAGAATCACTTCCCCCTTGCCAAGAGCATTCCTTAACAGGAATACCAGGCATTGCTGAGCAGTTCTGAATGGAGTGCCAAGCCCCATGCCACTCCAAGGGCTGTGTCTGAGTGACTGGTAGTAAATGCCATAAGATCAAGGACAAGCAAGGGAATGCTTCTCTTGTCGACACAGATATCTGGATGTTTTGGTTTTGTTTTATGTTGTCATTTTCTCACCCATTACAGATGAAGAGGAAGGACAAGGACTTTTTTTTAGGAAGTTAGGGAAGGATCAAGCTTTCTGAAGGAGAAAAGATGGAATCAAAAAATTTGAAAACTTTTTTTTAAAAATATTAGTTACAGAACTAAAGAAAGAAGAATATAGATCCAGAACTGAAAACACATTTTAACATTTTACAAATGATATTTATGAAGGAAAAATTGTTTTACAAATAAATACGTACCTGTACCACGATGACGTAACAGACCATTGTCTGATTGGATATATTATTAATTTTTCTGAAGACAGAGCAAAGGAGTCAAAGGTCAACCCCTTTGATACCACTTAAGCTAAACTGAAGGTAAAGAAAAAAAAAAAAAAAAAAAAAAAAAAAACCTCAGGATAATAATTGGAGAAACAGCTTCCTTAGGAAAGAAGAGCTCATGCATTTTCTCTTAAACCCAAAATGAAAACCAATATTAAAATGGACAGAAATTTGATTTGTTTAAAACCAGAGTTGCTCTTGGAAACAAGTAACAAGGACAGTTTGTTCATTGCAGTAGACCTAATAAATTTAAGGCACCAAACGTGTAATTGGAAGTTTGTTATCATTTGGAAAGATCTTTCTTTTAAAAGCACAGGCGCCCACCAGCAGTAGGTTGGTGTCAAGCAAATAGCCAAGCCAAATAGCGGTGACTTACTGTTTGGCTTGCAGGTAACTGGGGCCATGAAACCATTTTTCAGAGAAGTCTAAACCGTGTGAGGAATGCCTGGGAGGAGGGAATAGAGCAGGGGAGGCTGGAAGGGAGGTGGTGGGGGTCATAATGAACCAGGAAAGAACACCAGTACATGTATTGGGATTAGGGACAGAGAAGTTTTACAACTTTTGAACCTAAAAAAGGCAAATATTTCTTAAGCAGACATTGATGCGGGAGATGATTTACAATAATAATAATAGATAATATTTATTAATTGCTTGGTATGTACCAGATTGCATGCTAAGCACTTTAAATGTCATATTTAGTTCTCAAAACAGCTCAGTTTTATTGATGAAAGTTCTGATTCTCAGTAAGGTCAAGTAATTTGCCCACATCATGTAACTAGACACAGAGCCAACAATTAAACCCACATCTGCCTGATTTCAGTATCACACTTATTAACCCCCACCGCCCCCCGCCTCTTCCCTAACACAGGCTAAATGAAATGGAAAGGTTTTGTTTGTCTCAATTTTATTTATAGCGAGAGCTGCCTCCTTATCCCTCTTCCTTCTGGAATTCACCAAGAAGAGGATTCAGTAAAAAGAGCCAAGGCAAGCTCCTGTGGCTAAGGAAGAGGCAGTGTGAGTTTCTTCTTTTGAGTCATGCTTATGTTGTTGGTGTTTCTCATAGTGGATTATTTAAAGCAAAAACAGGTAGGTGTGTTTCAGGATGTGTAGTTTCAATCAACACTCTTAAAGCAAGCAAAGGAAGAGATTGTAAATCAAGCAGACCTGCAGATGGTCCTGTGGTAAGATGCTTCAAGGTCATCTGCTAATGCTCAATGAATCTCCGTGTCTCACCACCCTCCTGACCACCAAACACATCACCGTGCTCCTGTGGTAGTTCAATTTCTCCTTTGATGGCTGCAGAGAGAGGTTGAAAAAAATATCCCACAAAAGTCTTTCTTCTCTGTTCCTTCAACTCCAAGAGGAGACTGAAATCAAGGAAGAAATCCTTGTAGTAGAAATCAACATAGTACCACATGCAGAGAGTTTCTGTGTCTATGAAAAATGGAAAGATAAACCCTACACACTTGTCCCCCTACCCATGTCCTGGAGACAGACTGTGGGCCCTGCTGTAGCTCCTGTCCAGCAGCCCCTCCACCTGGTGCTCTCCACCAGGGCTCCAGTAACTCCTCCCTCCCTTTTCCCCTTCAGGTGGCCATGAAAATGCTCCCCAGCCTGAAGGCTCCCTATGGCTTCCCTGCACTCTGCCCACAACTTTGATCGTAATTGCTTAATTCAACTCTTTTTATGTTATTCATTTTTAGGGTGCTGTTTCTTGACAATATCCTGACAGATTCCATCTTATATAACATTAAAAATTGAAAAACTACATTCCCAGAGGAAACGAAATCAGTACCCTGTAGAGATATCTACACTCCCATATTCACTGCAGCATTATTCACAGTAGCTAAGATATAGAAACAACCTAAGTGTCCACTGAGGGATGAATGGATAAAGAAATTGTGGTACATCTATACAATGGAATATTATTCAGTCTTTAAAAAGAAGGAAATCTGCCTTTTGTGACATGGATGAATCTAGAAGTCATTATGCCTAAGTGAAACAAGCCAGGCACAGAAACAAGAATAGTGTATGATTTCACTGTGGAATCTTAAAACAAACATCAAATATGTAGAAACAGCCAAAAGCAGTGGCTCACACGTGTAATTCCAGCTACTCAGGAGAATGAGGCAGGAGGACTATTTGAGGTCAGGCACTGGAGACCAGCCTGGGCAACATAGAAAACCCTGTATCTTTAAAAAAATGAAAAAAAAAAAAAAATCACTAGGGCAGAGTGGTGCATACACCTGTAGTCCCCACTGCTTGGGAGCTTAGGCATTCAAGGCTGCGGGGAGCTATGATGATCGTGCCATTGCACTTCAGCCTGGGCAACAGAGCAAGACCCCATCTCTTGGGAAAAAAAACAGAAACAGAGAGAATTAGAACAGGGAGGGAGATTAAGTCTAGGGAGCTCATGTACAGCATGAGGACTGTAGTTCATAATAAACCAGATGAATTAAACAACTGAGGAGGGGGTAAGAATGTTGTTAAGATAAAAAAGGGCAAGGAAAAGACAAAATTAGCATGTGTACGACCTACAAAGTTGTGAATTTCCAAGTCAGCTTATATACAGTCATCCCTCTGCATCCGCAGGCAATTGTTCCAGGCAACCCCCTACCTTTGCCCCTGCCTCCAATACCAGAATCAGTGGATACTCAAGTCTCTGGTTTAAAATGGTATAGTATTTACATATAACCTAGGTATATCTTTCTGCACACATTAAATCATTTCTAGATTATGTATAATACCTAATACAAGCTAAATGCTATGTAAATAGCTGTCACCCTGTGTAGGTTTAATTGTATTATGTTTATTGTGCTATTTTTGTTTTTTTCAAATATTTCCAAGCTGCAGTTGCTTAAATCCAGAGATGTGAAACATGCAAATACAGAAGGCTGACTGTATTGTGTAGTATGTTGGAAATCAGCTAAGATAATAGCTTTTAGGTGACCCCGCCTCAAAAAGTAACAATGGAAGATGATGGATAGGATAATTTGCTTGACTGTAGTAAACACTTCACTGTGTATATCACAACATGATGTTGGACACCTTCAATATATACAATGAAACAAGAAATTTGATACCAGGGAAGTACTGTGGAGATACTTCTTCACCTTCATTGAAACCCCCTCATGGTCTGTCCTTTCTCCCTCAGATTCCACATGCTGTACACTTCATATGCACATCATTGTTTTCTGCTGTCACCTCTGTGGCTCTTGATTCATGTGATGAAGCCCTGCCTCTCCATCCTCCACCCGCTTCTACCCCTCTATGCTACCTTCACCTTTCACTCCCAGGACTGCCTGTGTCACCATCTGCATGGATTCTTTTCACTTCTCGGCCAGCTTCAAGGTGTTGCCTTGTAAGGTATTTTATTCTGCCAGCACCTCCAAAGGATATCATTTGCCTCCTTGCACCACCAAGTCATGATGATCCCACTCTTAAAGGTCCAAATAGGCCAGGCACAGTGGCTCACGCCTGTAATCCCAACATTTTGGGAGGCTGAGGTGGGCAGATCACGAGGTCAGGAGACTGAGACCAGCCTGGTCAACATGGTGAAACCCTGTCTCCACTAAAAATAAAAAAAAAAATAAAATAAAATAAAATAAAAAAATTAGCTGGGTGTGCTGGCAAGTGCCTGTAATCCCAGCTACTCAGGAGGCTGAGGCAGGAGAATCGTTTGAACCCAGGAGGCGGAGGTTGCAGTGAGCTGAGATCGTACCGTTGCCCTCCAGCATAGGTGACAGGGCAAGACTCTGTCTTGTTTTGTAAAAACAAAACAAAATCCAAATAACATTCTACTTTACTTGCAAAGCCTGCATTACAGAATCAAAAGCTGTAAAACAGTAGATTCTTTCACACTACTAACCTCAACACAACCAAATTGTCTTCTCCAGCTCTTCATGCCTGTTCCAGATTTGTACTGCAAACATATATTCGAGTCCATTTGCTTATTACCTATAGACACAGTTACTTGTTCTTTGGATAGCTGTGCCTTCTTTACAAGGCACATTGTCATTGACAATGGGCACTTGGTGTTTGTTTCTGGGACTGCTTGAGTAGAGGGCAATGCATAGGCCTGGATTCTCTCTCTCATCTCATTCTGTTATTAAAAGTGAGTCCCTAAGAGTTTGTCTCACTAGGTTCAATTTTCAGCACACAGGTTATTCAAATGCTCATTCTACATTGAAATCAGCATGGAATGTGTAATAACAGGAAAGAGAAATATACAGACTCTCTGTGCTTGGCATGGTAATGTGTCATGTGGCTTGAAAAGGTATGTCTGGGAGTATCATATGGCTGTTACTCAGTCTGGACACAGAAGAGCTTTGTATGGCATCCCTCACTGTCCAGCCCCAAATAATAGATATTCAGCTGAGCTGGCTCACATGGACTGTGAGAAGTTTCAAACTACTTCATGAAATATTTTTTCAACTGCAAAATATTCGTTTTTGTCCAAAAGAAAAAAAATTCAATCACTTCTTTATTTTTACTCCCAATCCAAGATCATGTTTTAATCTTTTGATTCAGAGGACCCAGGATTACACCTTAAATAAAATAACTCATCTTTCTTAATTTTCAAAGCATGATTGCTTGGAGTGTTCTCTTTTAAATATATTCTCATGTTATAATTAATTCCCATTAATTAATGCTTGTAAATGCTACAACAACCCTATGAAGGAGGTACTATTTTTCAAATGTCAAAAAACGAGGCTTAGGATGTTGAAGAAACTTGCCCACATTCACACAGTTAATACGTAAGGATCTTGAATTCAAATTCAGGGCTATCTAATTTCAGATACTGATAGAGTTTGGCTCTGTGTCCCCACCCAAATCTCACCTTGAATTGTAATAATCTCCACATGTCAAGGGTGGGACCATGTGGAGATAATTGAATCATGGGGCCAGTTTCCCCCATGATGTTCCCAAGATAGTGAGCTCTCACAAGATCTGATGGTTTTATAAGGGTCTTCCTTCTCTTGGCCCTCATTCTCTCTCCTGCTGCACTGTGAAGAGGTGACTTCTGCCGTGATTGTAAGTTTCCTGAGGCCTCCTCAGCCATGCAGAACTGAGTCAATTAAACCTCTTTCCTTTATAAATTACCCAGTCTCAGGTGTTTCTTCATAGGAGTGTAAAAATGGACTAATATAGGTACCAAGATTTTTACCACCATACTACTAGCCTGTTAGAATGGACTAGTGTTGACTGTCTTCAGTGAAAGACAAAACTAAGATGATTTATTCTAGAAGTGTTCTTATGACTCATATTTTTCTAAGTCACCAAGAAAGCTATACCACATAGCAATGGGATGGATTCATGAGCCAAGGACAGTATTCATATCATTTCAGAAGAAGGATAAGCAGAAAATCCTTGGAATAGCTTATGAACCTAGGAGCCAGGAATAGCAAATCTCTTCTTGCTGCTTCATATCAGAGGTGATAGAAAACTGCACTGCCTCTTGGATCATGTACCCCCAGAAGATTGTCAATAAGAATTTTCCATGATAAAGTCAATTTCTGACAATCACAGATTTTTCACCAAATCTCTGATTTGTCAAGCATTATTGAAGAGCTCTTTCAAGTTAAACTGATTTTGGGGAAGGAAGAAGTCATTAAAATCTATGGGATTAGCCACTTGGAAAATAGCAAGGGCTGGGAGGCTGCTACGAAAGAAGCTGGCAACACATGTGATTCTTTGGATCACTGGCCAGTCCTCATGGGTTTTCTTTGCAAAGGACACAGCCATAGCCATGAGAAAAATAAACCAAACACAACACTCACAACACAATTAAAGTTGCCGTAAAACTTGGCTTCCTTACTACTGGCACATAGGATCCAGATCTTATCCCATCCCACATCACTCAAAAAAGGATATTTGTTTCCCACAGTTTTACAGCTTATGAGGTTCTTTTTTCTAAAGACATGAGAGAAATAAATTAAGAGGCTCTACAGTTAACTTAGTTAACTTCCTGTTTTGCACAAATGCAGCTATATATTTATCTAAAAAGTCAGCTGGAGCCATTTCACTATGAACTTTATCAGTCGGGGAAAGAGCCAAAACAGCTATCAAGTCTTATATCTTCATCCGAGCTATTTATGTCTAGAAGCCAGTTATTTTAAGTGACATCAAATAAACAATTTAACCATGATAAATACTTGGGACACTCAACTGCTGTCCCTCTCTTCTCATTAGTATGTGTAATCATACACAATGCATTGTATATAAATGACAGCGATCCTTCAGAGCCAAAAAGACCTTGCCCATGGTGTTGTCCGCATGTAACTGTGACTGGATGCTTCAAAGCAGTGCTCTCTTCTCTAGGCATATGTGAGTATCCTGAAGTGATGTGGCCACACTGGGGCCTTTTGAGATTCTGGCTGCCTACTACATTGCTCTAGAGTGGCTGATATTCCTTAGTACCCCACAGTTTACTCTTTAGGCCATTAATTAAGCTTCAGTTTTATAGAGCTTGTCTACATATATATGTAGCTATGCTGTATGATGCCCCTACTGTATCCATTAACACATCTTTTAGCCTCTCAATACCTATCATGGTAACAGTCCCAAGAAAGAGTGGCTCAAACTTAGAATTTGGGTGGAACCATTCCTGCTATTGCTGATTGAAACAGGAATCATGGCATAAACCAAAGTAATCCTATCTAGGCCTATATATGCTATAAATGTATTAGAGAGGCCCCCAACTCAAAACTGGCTCAAATATGCCGCCATCCCAGCATGTTTCATATCAAGTAGGCAAAAACCAAATCGCATCCCTTGTTTGGAGAAGTAAAAATACTTCAAGTCAGTGGATCACTTGAAATGAGGCTGTTGCAAACAAAGCAGAGTTACGCTGTTGAGTCTTATTTGTGAATCCTTGACAACCAGAAGGATTGCTTCTGAAGCATTTCTTTAATACCACACGTTCCTGAGCTTCTGTGCAGCAATTGCCAGTGGTGAAGCAAACTTACACACATCTCTTTAAAGAGGCTGAGCCATCATCTATTATTTCAATCTCAAAACACATTGAGAGGCTTTTAATCTCAAATAAGAAGTAAATATTTTAATTCCATTTTAAAGATGGAAAACAGGCTCAAAAGCTTAAGTGACTTTCCCAAAGCCCAAGAGGGAGTAAATGGAAGAGGCTCTATGTGCTGGGGGTAATGTCTTGTTCTTCAAAGCCTTGATGCTGTGGGAGTCTCAAAGGCTAACCCTACATAAAAAGAAACAAAGAAGATGAGCAGGAGGGAATTGTGACCACCCAGGGTTCCCCTCCTGGCCCAGTGCTCCTACACTGGCATCTCCTCCAGGACTGCAACTGTTGAATCCATCCGGAATGGTTTACCTGCCTATCTTTAATGCATCTAAGCCCAGTTCTTTTAGATTTCCAAGTAATAATCCACGAACTGATAAAGACATCCAGATTGCTGTGATGGAGCAGGGAGGCCTCCTTCCTTCTCGGGGCTATGATACTCCTCCAGGAGCGCCGCCCAAAGCTCCATGTTTGGACTTTTACTCTAATATTGAAGAGTCAGGCATGACAGAGAGGAAGGCAGTATGATTGCAGGCTGATGGTGCTGATAATATTTTGGGATCAGTGAGGCCTTCTGGCATGCTTGGAGAGTGTCCTGTATGACTACCTACTTGTGATTAGCTTTGGTTGTTGAGCATACGAACACACTATCATCATCCCCAGACATGTTTTTAATAATAAATAGTGAGGCTTTCTCACCAACATTTAAGGTTTGGGGAAAAAAAACAAGTTCTACAGAGAAAAAAACTTTGAAAGGATGTTTTTGTAGGAGAGCCACCTTTGCTGGCTGCTGTCAGCAGGGAGAGTTATTAGCAGGACATCTGAACAGCTGGAACAGAGAGTTATCCTGGGATTTGTCCACTGCCCCTGGGAGGAAGAAGGTGATCAATGCACATTCCAAGTAACAAAAGATCAGCTGGGAAACAATCCTGCGGCTTTGATAAACTCTACCAGCATCCCATAAATGAGACTAATAAAAAAAAATCCATCAAAGAGGCTGGCACACGCAGATCTCTCAACAAATGAGAGCTCTTATTATTTCTTACACATTGATGAAAATAGCAGAAGAATCTCAGATAGTGATTTATTCATGGGAGCACTTGGTAGGTTTCCACTGAATCCCATACATTAGATAAAAACCCAGAAAGAAATAAACCCTAGATAAACATTGGAGGTCCAAGAAAGTAAAAGCACTTATCTAAAATGTGATTCCTGCCTCCAGTCACACTAAGACTGTGTCTATTTTTACAGCATTTATCATAATCTGAAATTATCTTCTTTGATCACTGTGGTATCTCCAGAACCTGGAACAGTGCCTGCCTGGCATACAGTAAGTGCCCCATAAATGTGCATTGAGTAAATACACAGACACATACAGTGTTGAATGAATATATATCAAGTCAATCAATAACTATTAAGAGGCCCAATAAAGAACATTTAGGCTATGTGACCTCGGGCTGTCACTTGATGTCTCTTTGATTCATTTCTTCATCTATAAAGTAATTATAATACCAATCTCATCAGGTTGATATGAAGATTAAATAGTTTAATACACATGAAAACAATAAACCATTGGTACAATGCAAATATTAAGACTATTATTGGCCGGGCGCGGTGGCTCAAGCCTGTAATCCCAGCACTTTGGGAGGCCGAGACGGGCGAATCACGAGGTCAGGAGATCGAGACCATCCTGGCTAACACGGTGAAACCCCGTCTCTACTAAAATACAAAACTAGCTGGGCGAGGTGGCAGGCGCCTGTAGTCCCAGCTACTCGGGAGGCTGAGGCAGGAGAATGGCGTAAACCCGGGAGGCGGAGCTTGCAGTGAGCTGAGATCCGGCCACTACACTCCAGCCTGGGCGACACAGTGAGACTCCGTCTCAAAAAAAAAAAAAAAAAAAAAAAAAAAAAAAAAAAAAAGACTATTATTAATAAAATAAACAGAGTGAGATAATGGGATTATTATATACTTAAGACCTAAGCTTTGTACAACTGATCCCAATGGGAAGCAGGTCCTCATTTTGAGTCCCACTTTTTCTAAACAATTCTTTAATAAGCATGCTCCTCCCTGATCTCAGAATGTGCATATATCTTTCCCACTGCCTAGCTTAGCACTGTGCACATATACCAATGTTAATGTCTTCTGCCTAACTCCTACTCATCCCTGAAGACCCAATTCAGGGGCTGCTTCCTCCCAGAATTCTTTCCTGATGTTCTGCCTGAATCCTCCCAACTCCCACACTGCGACTAAGTTGGATCTTTCTCATCTGTAATCAGAAAACTGTTTTGCCTACTTATTTGCTTAATCATCAGGACTGGACCATAAACTCTTTGAGAATTGTGGCTTTCCTCTGATTATCATCTGAACCCAGAACAGTGTCTGATACAAAGTAAGAATTCAATAAGTGTGGAATAAATTAATTATGAATGAATGAGGCTTAGAAAGGCCTAAGTTTCCATGGGTCAGCATAGCAGAAAATTCCCTAAGGTAAGTTAATGGTTAATCTTCCAAATGTATTCCAAGTACTGACTCACAGACCTTCAGGAATGTGTGTCCTTGAAGGGGTTAGAAAAATGTCGAACTGAGCATGGCTGTTTATCTATTAAATGATATTTTCCCCCTTTTATTTTCCTTATACGTCTCCTCTAGCAATAAACAGGGTCTCTCTCTTCTTACCATGGCATGAATACAGCATAAACCACAAACTCCACACATTCCTCTTACTGAGGCAACTGTACATGTTTTCCAAAACTGAAGCAAAAGAAAAAGAAGTTAGATGCAAGACGTAGAAGTCATCAGCAATTTCTTAAGGTCTCGAAGATTATTAAAGGAATTGACATTTGTGAAATCACTTTGAACTCTGGCATTCAGCAGGTTTTTGACGGTTCCATACAATGAAAAGTTCCATTCCCATAAAGTTAGAAATACCTTTCTGGGCTCATTTCACATCAGAATGCAATAAGGTTCATAAATGTCTCTGTGAAGTTTGAGTGTAATAAAGTTCAGCTATAAAACATTTAATATGCAACAGGCTTCTACACCAGCTGAAGCACTGACTCCATTTAATGGGGCTGCCTTTACAGCATACTTCATCAGCAACAAGAAGAAACGTTTTTTAAAATCTATAAATACCTGCAATACAACCATCAAAGTCTTTTTTATTATTCTTATTACAGATCAGGCTGAGACAAACTGACATGCCTGATCACTCCACCCAGAGTATGTTCATAGAAAGCTCTTGTAACTCTGTCCCCAAAGAACATTTAAAATCGACTTTGGATGTCATTCAGCAGTTGACAGATAATTCTCCAGCAACTTCAGCAGCAGCCTCTCCTACAAAATGAGGGTTTTATTTTCCTTTGAGAACCAAAGAAGCAGGTTCCTTCCACCTGTCCAGAGTTGTTTGTGTACCCCCTCTTCGGCCCAGTCCAGGTCCCAGCACGGAGCCATTGGCCCCTGGATAGAGCGATCACATTAATGGAGTTCAGTGAGTCAGTTCAGTTTGCAGTTTGGGTCTACAGTCCCAGGGCGTCTCCTTCCTAGAAATGACCGTATCAGCCAACTAGGAGATCCCTCTTTGATTTCATACTTCTCCAAGGCTAACAGGAGTGCATCTGTAATGATTTAAAAGAAAACTACAAAGCTCACTCTCTCAGGGAATTCATGTTTCTATGGAAATGTCTTCATCACATATAGCCTTTCCTGACTACCCTGATTAAAATCATTCCCCAATGAGACTCTATCTCCTTATCCTATTTTTTTATACCTTTTATAATCCCTCACTTGTTTGTCTCTCCTCGCTAAGATGTAAGCACCATGGAAGCTGGGACTTTGCCTCACTCACTCATTGCTATGTTCTCAGGCATTAGATTATTTCTTCTTATTTTAAATTCCAAGTAACATGTGCAGGTTTGTTACATAGATAAACATGTGCTGTGGTGATTTACTGCACCTATCAACCCATCACCTAGGTATTAAGCCCAGCATGCATTAGTGCTCTCCCTCCCCCTGCTCCCCACCCCCAACAGGCCCAGTGTGTGTTGTTCCTCTCCCTGAGTCTGTGTTCAAAGTGTTCAGCTTCCACTTATGAGCGAGAACATGTGGTGTTTGGTTTTCTGTCCCACGTTAATGTTCTGGAAGCCATTATCCTTAGCAAACTAATATGTCCAGCTCCATCTATGTCCCTGCAAAGAACATGATCTTTTTCCTTTGTATGGCTGCATAGTATTTCACAGTGAGAATGTACCACATTTTCTTTATACAGTCTATCATTGATGGGAATTTGGGTTGATTCCGTGTTCACTATTGTGGATAGTGCTGCAATGAACATATGCATGTCATGCATGTATCTTTACAATAGAATGATTTCTATTCCTTTGGGTACTTACCCAGTATTGTGATTGCTGGGTCAAATGGTATTTCTGGTTCTAGGTCTTTGAGGAATCACCACACTGTCTTCCACAATGGTTGAGCTAATTTATATTCCTACCAACAATGTAAAAGTGTTCCTATTTCTCCACAGCCTCACCAGCATCTGTTGTTTTTTGAATTTTTAATAATCGCCATTCTGACATGAGATGTTACCTCATTGTGGTTTTGATTTGCATTTCTCTAATGATCAGTGATGTTGAGTTTTTCATGTTTCTTGGCCACATAAATGTCTTCTTTTGAGAAGTGTCTGTTCATGTCCTTTGCCTACTTTTTAATGGGGTTGCTTTTTTTTCTTGTAAATTTGTTTAAGTTCCTTGTAGATTCTGGATATTAGACCTTGTCAGATGAATAGATTGCAGGAATTCTCTCCCATTCTGTAGGCTGTCTGTTTGCTCTGATGATAGTTTCTTTTGCTATGCAGAAGCTCTTTAGTTTAATTAGATCCCATTTGTCAATTTTTGCTTTGTTGCAATTGCTTTTGACATTTTTGTCATGAAGTCTTTGCCCCTGCCTATGTCCTGAATGTTATTTCGTAGATTTTCTTCTAGGGTTTTTAGAGTTCAGGGTTTAACATTTAAGTCTTTAATCCATCTCAAGTTAATTTTGTATAATTTTGTGTATGGTGTAAGGAAGGGATCAAGTTTCAATTTTCTGCATATGGCTGGCCAGTTCTCCCAGCATCATTTATTAAATAGGGAATCCTTTCCCCATTACTTGTTTTTGTCAGGTTTCTCAAAAATCAGATGGTTGTAGATGTGTGGTCTTATTTCTGAGTCCTCTGTTCTGTTCCATTGGTCTGTGTGTCTGTTTCTGTACCAATACCATGTTGTTTGCATTACTGAAGCCTTGTAGTATAGTTTGAAGTAAGGTAGCATGATGCCTCCAGCTTTGTCCTTTTTGCTTAGGATTGTCTTGGCTACTGGGGCTCTTTTTTGGATCTACAGGAATTTTAAAATAGTTTTAGGAATTAGAATTATTTCTAACACCTCGTTGATACTCAAGAAATGCCTGTTGGAGTTGGGCATGGTGGCTTATGCCTGTAATCCCAGCATTTTGCCAGGCCAAGGTGGGTGGATCACTTGAGGTCAAGGAGTTCAAAACCAGTCTGGCCAACATGGTGAAACCCCATCTCTACTAAAAATACAAAAATTAGCCAGGCATGGTGGTGGACGGCTGTAATCCCAGCTACTCAGGAGGCTGAGGCAGGAGAATCACTTGAACCTAGGAGGTAGAGGTTGCAGTGGGCCAAGATGGTACCACTGCACTCTAGCCTGGGCAACAGAGCAAGACTCCAACTCAAAAACAAAAGGAATGCCTGTTAACTTTAGGATGGATGAAAGAATAAATGAATGAATGAATGAATGATGACAAAGATAAGAAGTTGTGGACAAATTGTGTAAAGGAAAACTATGGAAGCCCAAATTGTAGTTAGCCCATATCCAAACACAGTGTGCAGTCACATGCCTCCCTGTTTCTATTCATCTTGTCCCCCCTGCCTGTGATGTCCGAACTCTCTGCAAAGGTACCTGTCCCTTAACATAGTGCCAATATCACCTACTCCCTGAAGCTGCCACAGCCCTCACAAGGCAGACAATCATGCCCCTCTCTATGTTACAAGTGCATTGTAAACTTATCTCTATAAAATCCTTTTAACAAGGCCCCACACCACATATGCACTCACACACATACACACACCCCTGGTGCCTCCTATATAAGACAGCATGTTTTCTAACGACAAAGCCTGGTATACAGCAGAATCACACAACATATACTCATTGGGCTCTGACTGTTTAAGGCATTTAGGATACGTCAGTGAGCAAAATACACAAAAATCCCTAACCTCATTGAAATTATACTCTAATAAATGTGAACTAAATATTTGTTTCAAAAATAGTTTTTCCTTTATGATATCTGGCTCAGCCTTCTCATCCATGAACTCAGCATTTTACTTACTACATCAAATTGCTTACAAAGGAGAAACGTTTATTGAGTAGACAAGGGGAAAGACAGGTCTTTAAGGGTTTCACCATTACGTACCATTTCAAAGGTTAGATTGAGAAACTCAGCTTTTAGATGGCAAAAAA
>NW_016803181.1:1440987-1448830 GCF_001698545.2 Rhinopithecus bieti
AGAGAGAGAGAGAGAGAGAGAGAAGGAAGTGGGGAAATCAACGATTTCCTTAGGAATGCGGTGAGGTCAGCAGCATAAAAAGCACCCACGACAGCAGGACCACAATAGGAAGTCAAGGCAGAGGGCCCTGACCCACTGCTCATTCCAGTTCTATCCCTGAAGCTATGAGAACCAAGCACTATGACTCATCCTGCAGCAGCCATGGAAATCAACCTGAGATTACACCATGTGTGTACGAAGCTTGGGAGAATTACTTCCAAGTAACAGTAACTGGTGGTTAAACCCATAATCAGTACATATGCATTTTGGTGTGACAGATTTTTTTTTTTTTAATATAAAGAAGAAGGCATTGAAGGAAGAGGGATTCTTTGGACTGAAATATTTGAAGGCCAACGAAACTCAAAATTAGTCAAGATGTTAGAAGATCTAGGCTTTCCTACATGGCCTCTACATATAAAGGTTTGCTCTTTTCATCACTGACATCTTCCTGCCCTATCAATAAAGTGTCAATATGCTCTAAATCTCAAATCAGAACAGGTCATGTGTCAAACAGAGGTGGATGTACAGTACAGTCTGCAGGTTTGAAATAAGAACTATCCCACGAGATATAGATTAGGAACACTATAGCAATAGAAAAGTGCCCCAATCTTAATAACAGGCTTCTGCTGGGGAATATGGGGAACAAAGTTAATGCTTTACCTAGCATCTATTCCCATACCCATTAAAAAGGTAATGCATTAGTTTTCAAATATTCAAACTGACATAGGCTAAATAACACAATTTCAGCACCAGCAAGGACTGTAAATCATCTCATCCTCCCTTCCACACATAGTGCCTGCACCTTTCCTGAAACAACCCTTTTGTGTTAATACCCAGCTTCTTTTGAACATCTTCAGGATAGATTACTTATTGTGCATTTGTCGTACAACTTCCTTACACATCCCCCAAAGATATTTAAGAGCTGATATTTATATATCTGCAAGGACATATATTGATCTGGGGAAAAAGTGAAATCCAAACACCCTGGCACAGTGCTCTCTTCTGTGTCTGATAATCACAAGAGGAATTAACCAAGGGTTAATTCAATATATGTAACGTTCTCAGAGGATGAAAGAAATAACTTTCCCCCTATTTTTCAAGCTATTTACCTTCATGTCCCTTGGAACCTTTTAAATAACATTGCTTGAAAATCCAGTCTGTAAGCTGCCTTTGGCTCCAAAAATCATTAAAGAATTTATAAGCTGTTTTCTCTCCTATCCCTGGAGCTGCTGCCAGGGGAAGCAAAATCCAGACATTTGCAACTCAACACCAGTGAGTGCCTGGTTAATCTGATCAATGAGGAGGCAGCAGTTGCAGTCACCTTTGACACAGGGCATCTGACAGGCGGTGACACTCTGTTCTTAATAGTGCTACCAGAGGGCACTTGCCTGGCCCCCATCCAGCATGGTGGAGCTCTGGGTTTTAGTGGGTGAAGACTTCCAGGCCGGGTACCAATCCAGACAAAGCCAACCTCTCCTGTCTGCCAGTGCCTCTCTGGAAAGCCCAAAGGACAGACTGTCTTGGGAGGCTTCTGATATTTCCTGCTGGTGACGTCCAAGCGATGATGGCAATGGCGTGCAATGTTCACCTGAGGCCCTCGGGGTAGTATATAACCCTGTCAGGGCAGTCCAAACAAATGCCCCAATTTAATCATCTAGTGCTAATGGTGGCATTTGGGATCTCATAAATCATAATAAAAAAAGTTTTCTGCCTGAGCTCCTCAGAGAGTTTCCAACAACAGAACTTTAGCCACGTCTGTGCAACGCCAAAGAATTCTCTTTAGTCACCTGCTTGCAATGGCAAACCTGAGGAATCCTGTGTCCTGGGAAAGATTCCGCAGTTCAGGGACCACAGTAGTGGAGGCAGTCCTCATCTACTCAGGAGAGTCAGGCTTTCCCCCACCTTCCCAACCCTCAGTCAGGGAAGGATTTCTCAAGTAGGTTGTGGAAGGGAGACGGCAACAGTGGTCTTTTAGATTTTCTCATCCCATTTATATTTTTCAATTTTTAGATTCCCTCTTCACCTAAAACTTATAATTCTTTTGAGAGCAAGGGTTTCTTAGAAATTTGGATATCAAAATAGAATAGGGCTCTCTACTCTTTTTATCTGACCAAAAAACAAAGCAAATGTATTAAAGTATGTGTAGACCACATAAACACACACTAAAGTGATTGGTCTAAAAAAATATATAGCACTCAATTTATAATGGATATTCAATAAAAGTTAGCTATCATCATAAAAATAAATAAAATAAATGGATTGGCCAGAACCAACTCTCCCAGTTTTCACCAGTCTGATATCACTTTTGCCTAATTTACATTCTTTATGAGGAGGAAATGATGGGTCTCCTTAGCTGTAAGAATGACAATCTAGATAGTCAAGATTGTTTAACCTATGTATTTTATTTAGTAGAATGAGAAAAGTAGTTAAGATGGCCCACTCAGCCAGGAGTGGTGGCTCACGCCTGTAATCCCAGCACCTTCAGAAGCCGAGGTGGGCAGATCACTTGAGGTCAGGAGTTCAAGACCAGCATGGTCAATATGGTGAAACCCCGTCTCTACTAAAAATACAAAACTTAGTTGGGCGTGGTGGCGCATGCTTGTAGTCCCAATTACTCAGGAGGCTGAGGCAGGAAAATCGCTCGAACCTGGGAGGCAGAGCTTGCAGTGAGCCAAGATTGTGCCACTGTACTCCAGTCTGAAAGAGCAAGACTCTGTCTCAAAATAAAAGGATGACCCACTCAGTTATTTCACGGTCACATAGTGAAGAGCTTGACTGGGGCCGGGCATATTTCAAAGAAAAGTGTATGAATATCCTTAAAGGACTAACACCACATCCTTTCAGGACAGTGTTGAGAGACATTGTTAGTGTCATGATATGAATGGCCCACACCATCCAGACCATCAAGTCCACCAACCTTGGTCATCTACAGTGATGGGTTTTACTTGCTTCATACGTATTGGTCTTAACTTGCCTAAGAAATTGTGCAAGTTCACTAAGAGCAGGGATCAAATCTTGTGCTGCTTCTCTATCCCCAGTAGCAAAGTATGACAGTGAAGTATCTCAGTGACACCCACCAGAAGACGTATCAGGACTCGGTAAAGGAAAACCCCCTCTATGAAGCGCGTGTAGCTCCCTGGGATAGATTAAATTCACTCCTATCTAGAGGCCTGGGTTGAGACATAGACTCAGATGCAAGGGCTAAGAGTGGAATGGAGAGAGGAAGTAATGCTACAGCAGCTTGAATAGCAAGCTTACTGGAATTGTTTCATTTCTACATTTATCTCAAAAAGTGTCTTCATCTTCAGCAAAGACTGGCTGCGATATGTCATCAAAACCTAATTCCTTTTCCTCCTAGACATGCAAGTAAACTAAATTCCCCAGCCTCCCTTGCAGTTATAAGTGGCCATGTGATGAGATGTTTAACCAACGCAAGGTTAGCAGAAGCAATGTGTACCATTAACAGACCCCACTGATAAACCTTGTCATGGGCAACTCCCTCTTCTCTCCCCAGGCATCAGGTGAACAGAGAAGATTCTATGGATATAGAAGAGGTCCTTGGTTTCCGAATTGCCACTGAATTGCCTCTATCAGATATCCAAGAGTTTCATGAGTGAGAAATAACCTGCTGCTGCTTTAAATCTTGGGTTGTGCAATTCATCAGTGAGCCTACCATGACTAACACATCCTATGAATGTAGATTTCTCTTCTCTGGCCACTGACGTGAGTGTGCATTCTGGATGCAGGTTGGTGTATACTGCTATTATTTTCTGCCTTCTCATATTTGATCTGGCTCTTCACCAGTTACTTTTGGTAAACACTTTATACAACAACCCCCTTTCTTCTAGACATTTCTAGTTTCCTTGAAATGAGCTTTAGTTATGAGTAACATTAAAAATGTCTCTGTGTTCTGCACATGGGCACAGGGAGGGGAACAACACACACGGGGGCCTCTCAGGGGATATAGTGGGGTGGTAAGAAGGAGAGCATTAGAAAAAATAGCTAATGCATGCTGAGCTTAATACCTAATGGGTTTATAGGTGCAGCAAACCACCACGGCACACGTTTACCTATGTAACAAACTTTCACATCCTGCACATGTACCCCAGAACTTTAAATTTAAAAAAAACTCTATGTTCTGTGAGCTTTCTCTTATAGAACATAGAACTATTTTAAACTTAACCATTTCCTCCCCACTTAAAACTATGAGTGAGGAGGGAGTGGTTAGGAGTGGAAATAAGAGAAAGGCGTTGTAGGCAAAGCCATAGAGAAGAGTCATAAGAAAACCTTTTCTCATCTCCGAATAGAAGTCACTGATTAACTGTTCTTCTCACCGAAACAAACTGTGAACCAGAAGCTAAGATTCTGCTTAACACTTATGAAAAATGATTTGGCCTTCCCTTCTGTTTTGAACACAGGAAGGAATAGCCACATATCTTTGACTTTGAAGACAACTGGAATTTCATGTATTATTCCAGGAGCAAAAACACCCCCTTTATGAGGAAAAGAAAGGTGGAAACAGAGTATTTGGGCTTAGGAAGATAGTAATTGCTATGCAGAGACCATTATTTACTGAACATCCCTATAACATATGCCTTATGGGAGGTAGGAGATGAGTGAAAACAAAAATAGACTAGGTTAGACACGGAGGTTTTATAACAATTACTAAGAAGTACCAGTAAAATTTACTGCTGATCCAGTTTAGTTTACTGTAAGCTTCACATCCTTAACACTATCATAAATGATGAACAGATTAACAGAATGTAAACGAAATCCTTCTCAGAAAACTTTTTTTTTTTTTTTCTTAAGTCACAGGGGACTCAAGATTCTTGGACAGAATTCTCACTGGGAGCCAACTCAGCCTGATCTGCTGGCATCTCTCAAGTATTCAAAGTCAACAAAATGGTTTGCCTTGAAGACTTGGCCAGAGCAGCAGCCAAAGTTCATCAGGCTTTCATAGAGAGATTGTTATTCTAAGAAAACAAAATTCTAAGGGCTCCCATTGTGCAACTGGGGTGGCAAAATGCAAACTAGTATAAGGGGAAAAATGCTTTTCATTTCCATGGAAGAAGTGACCCATCCTATTGTATTGATATTTCCTTTTCTGTGCTAACTTATTCCATTAATTAGGCTCTCATTTTATGAGATAACTTTCACTGCATGCATATCTTCTTTTGGTTACTGCACAAGGACTGTTTTCTATGGTTCGTGTCTAAGTCCAGCCCTGGAAAAATCTATTTTTTTTTTCTTTTTTTTTTTTTTTTTGAGACAGACTTTTTTGTTTTGTTTTGAGACAACACTCTCTCTGTTGCCCAGGCTGGAATGCAATGATGAGATCATAGCTTACTGCAACTTCTGCCTCTTAAGCTCAAACAGTCCTCCCACCTCAGCCTCCCAAGTTGCTGGGATTACAGGCATGTACCATCACACCCGGCTAATTTTTGGATTTTTAGTAGAAATGAAGTTTTGCCATGTTGGCCAGGCTGATCTCAAACTCCTGCCCTCAAGTGATCTGCCCTCCTCGGCCTCCCAAAGTGCTGGGATTACAGGTGTGAGCCACCGTGCCCAGCTCGGCCTTGGAAAAATCTTGATGTAGAATTTATCTGCAGGTATCTCCATCTCTATTTTCCATCCTTAGTAAATGTTTTAGTTTGACAGTAAACGTGTTGAGACATTTATGATTGAGAGAGCGCCTAAGCAGCCCAAAGTGCTGGGAGTCTCTCCTAAGGAATTAGATGTACGCAACTTGTTTCCCTCACAGACACTTTACTGAGCAGTCTTGGTGGACTTGGGTGGCGTCTGCTATTAAGACATACTATTCACCAATAAAACCCTGAAAATTGCATTGCACAGGACAGATAAAAGTAAGATGACTTAAGAAACATATTTACGGTATATATACATAGAAAAAGAATGAAAGTTTGAGGGGAGTATTGCCTCTGAGAAGAAGAGTTATGAGTCGTTTTTATTTCCTTTTTTGTTAATCTGTATTTCATTTTTTAGGCAAGCAAATATATTATTCAGACAACAAAATACGTATTATAAAGAAAAGACTTCTTTTTGTTTATTATTTGCTTTTCTAAGAGGAAACTTTGACTACAATTGCTTGTGAGTGATACCTGTGTTCTGGTAGCTTAGGAAGACACAATGTGGTTAGGGAAGGATAAGAACAGATGGCTTTAATAAATGTACTCAAGGCTAATGTACTCATCGTAGACTCAGGCTTCAGATTAGATCTCTTATCTATGTTGGCACCAGGATGTGGTTTTGAGTTCTCTGTTTTTTCTACAGCTTTAGGGAAATCTGCATGCAGACACATCCAATTGTCCAAACCAAAATCACATCCAGGATGTGAGGCAGCCTGGGAAAGGTCATTTTGAGTTCTGTAGTCTCCGAAGTATAAAAACACATATACGTGTATACACATACACATTCACACCCACACACTTTTGAAGGAAGATGGAATGGAAGATAAGCACCACAGTGAAACTTTAGAAGAATTTCCATTACCTTAAGGAAAAAAAGAGGGTCCATTTTCATCACTTTTATCACTGTTGCTTAGAAGATAAGCTGAATAACGTAAAATAAAAAGCGTATCGAACACTTGGAAAAAATATAAAAGATTGGACCCATTCTCAGATGACATGATATTCAATGAGGAACCAACCATAAACAGGTTGTTATGAACTGAATGTTAGTGTGACCCCAAAATTCACATGCTGAAATCTTAACCCCAAGGTGATGGTGTTAGATGGTGAGGCTTTCAGGAGTTGACACAGTGTAATGCCTCTTCTATGAGGAAGCGGGCCTTTGTCAGTTACCAAACCTGCAGATGCCTTGATCTTGGACTTCCCAGCCTCCAGAACTGGGAGGAATAAATGTTTGTTGTTTGTAAACCACCCAGTTTATGGTATTTTATTATAGCTGCTCAAAGGGTCTAAGACTCAAGTATAAGTCATAAGTAAATGCATCAAATTTGCTGAATAGAAATCACATATAAAAAATCAACAGCATGCTTGGATCCCTGGGATGAATCGCATCTGGTCATGGCAAATAATCTAAAAAATAATAATAAAATCAATTTTAAAAATTAAAAAAGCAACAATATTTACTATTCACTGCCAATGACCAATTAGAAAATGGGATAAACATGACGTCTGTGGTAATGACAAATACCCTAAGGTAACTAGAACTACAAGTAATAAAAGATGTGTGCGATTTATAGAGAAGATTGTAGAAAGAAAAAATTAAAAGTGAAAACCTAAATGGGAAGAAGCATCCTATATATTGGGTCAAAGTAGATATCACAGTATAAATTATAAAATACAGAACTAAATAATATAAAATACTAAACTTCAGAATGTGTTGGATACACCTGAAGTAGCACTAAAGAGGAATTTACAGCTTTAAATAAATGTATCGGAGGAGGAAAGAGATAAAGCTTAATGTGGCGATAAGCACCCACTTAAGAAAAGTACAAAAGAAAATAGTAGTAGTAGAAAGTAATAAAATATAGAAGAGGTTTTTTAAAAAATGCTTACAAAATGGACAGTTTTTACGGGGATTGAACAAGAACAAAGAAGGCACTAATAACTCATGTCAAGAATATGGAAGTGGATATGTGGATATAACTAAAATGCTGCAGTTATTCAAGATAAGAGTATTATGAGTGACTATAAGATAATACATTTAAAAACTTGGTTGAAATGGTCAAATTTCTAGAAGAATATACTTCAACAAAACGGATTCAAGAAAATAACCCATTAAAATAAATCAGCAGTTACCTCCCCCCCACCTTGTTTTT
>NW_016803181.1:1450835-1468745 GCF_001698545.2 Rhinopithecus bieti
TTGGGTTCTGAAGTATATTATTTTTTTAGAGGCTACAGAGCAGGGATTATTTTTTTGCTTTAAGTTCTGGGATACATGTGCAGAATGTGCTGGTTTGTTACATAGATATACATGTGCCATGGTGCTTTCCTGTACCTATCAACCCATCATCTAGGTTTTAAGCCCAGAATGCATTAGGTATTTGTCCTAATACTCTCCCCCTCCCCTTTCCCCACTCCCCCCAACAGGCCCTGGTGGGTGATGTTACCCTTCCTGTGTCCCCGTGTTCTCAATGTTCAACTCCCACTTATGAGTGAGAACATGTGGTGTTTGGTTTTCTGTTCCTGTGTTGGTTTGCTGAGGATGATGGTTTCCAGCTTCAGCCTTGTCCCTGCAAAGGACATTAACTCATTCTTTTTCTGGCTGCATAGTATTCCATGGTGTGTATGTGCCACGTTTTCTTTATCCAGTATACCATTGATGGGCATTTGGGTTGGTTCCAAGTCTTTGCTATTGTAAATAGAGCTACAATAAACATACGTGTCCATGTGTCTTTATAGAGTGATTTATAATCCTTTGGATATATAACCAGTAATAGGATTGCTGGGTCAAATGGTATTTCTGGTTCTAGATCCTCTAGGAATCACCACACTTTCTTCCACAGTGGTTGAACGAATTTACACTCCCACCAACAATATAAAAGCATTCCTATTTCTCCACATCCTCACCAGCATTCTGTTGTTTCCAGACTATTTAAGGGTCATCATTCTAACTGGTGTGATATGGTATCTCATTGTGATTTTGATTTGCATTCCTCTAATGACCAGTGAAGAGTTTTTCTTATGTTTTTTGGCCACATAAATGTGTTCTTTTGAGAAGTGTCTGTTCATATCATTCACCCACTTTTTGATGGGGTTGTTTTTTCTTGTAAATTTAAGTTCCTTGTAGATTCTGGATATTGGACCTTTGTCAGACAGATAGATTGCAAAAATTTTCGCCCATTCTGTAGGTTGTCTATTCACTCTGGTGATAGTTTCTTTTGCTGTGCAGAAGCTCTTTAGTTTAATTAGATCCCATTTGTCAATTTTGGCATTTTTTGGAAATGCTTTTGGTGTTTTAGTCATGAAGTCTTTGCCCATGCCTATGTCCTGAATGGCATTGCCTAGGTTTTCTTCTAGGGTTTTTATAGTTTTAGGTTTTACGTTTAGGTGTTTAATCCATTTTGAGTTTGTTTTTGTATAAGGCATAAGGAAGGGACCCAGTTTCTGTTTTCTGCATATGGCTAGCCAGTTTTCCCAGCACCATTTATTAAATAGGGAATCCTTTCCCCATTTCTTGTTTTTGTCAGGTTTGTCAAAGATCAGATGGTTGTAGATGTGTAGGGTTATTTCTGAGGACTCTGTTCAGTTCCATTGGTCTATATACCTGTTTTGGTACCAGTACCATGCTGTTTTGGTTACTGTAGCCTTATAGTATAGTTTGAAGTTGGGTAGCATGATGCCTCTAGGTTTGTTCTTTTTGCTTAGGTTTGTCTTGGATATACAGGCTCTCTTTTGGTTCCATATGAAATTTAAAGTAGTTTTTTCTGGTTCTGTGAAAAAAGTTAATGGTAGCTTGATGGGAATAGCATTGAATCTACCTGGAACCCAACCAGTNTTTTTTGGTACCAGTACCATGCTGTTTTGGTTACTGTAGACTTATAGTATAGTTTGAAGTTGGGTAGCATGATGCCTCTAGGTTTGTTCTTTTGCTTAGGTTTGTCTTGGATATACAGGCTCTCTTTTGGTTCCATATGAAATTTAAAGTAGTTTTTTCTGGTTCTGTGAAAAAAGTTAATGGTAGCTTGATGGGAATAGCATTGAATCTACCTGGAACCCAACCAGTAGCATCTACTTTGGCCAGTATGGCCATTTTCACGATATTGAATCTTCCTATCCATGAACATGAAATGCTTTTCCACTTGTTTGTGCCCTCTCTTACTTCCTTGAGCAGTGGTGTAGTTTTCTTTGAAAAGGTCCTTCACGTTTCTTGTAAGTTGTATTCCTAAGTATTTTATTTTCTTTGTAGCAATTGTGAATGGGAGTTCACTCATGATTTAGCTCTCTACTTGCCTATTACTGGTATATAGGAATGCTTGATTTTTGGATATTGATTTTGTATCCTGAGACTTTGCTGAAGTTGTTTATCAGTCAATTGCATTTCTACACACTAACAGCAAATAGTTGGTCAATGTAATCTTAAATAAGATCTCATTAAGTGTGTACACACATATAATACCCATATGTACACTTAGTGTGTATATGTATAACTTTTAAACAAATCTAGCAAAAGTATAGATTTTTATGAGAAAAAAGTATAAAATTATACTGAAGGATATCAGAGGAGACCCAAATGAAGAGAATGATATAATATATTCATGAATAGGAAGAATAAGTACCAAAGAAATCAATTTACCCTAAATTCAGGTGTAAATTCAAGGTAATTCTAATTAAAACCCTATAAAGCTGTGTTGTTGATGGGAAGGAGATGTGTCCCGCAAGAAATGAAAAATTATTATCATGCTATAATAGTTAAGGGGTGTGGTATTGGTCCAGGAATGAAAAATAAATTAACAAAATAGGGCAGACTCTAGAAATAGACTCACACATATTCAGAATCTTGATTTATAACAGATCACCAGAGAAAGACACAATTCAAAAAATGGTGCTGAAACAACTAGCTATCCAGATTTAAAGACAATGAAAATTAACTTTCTACATTATACTACACACAAAAACATCCACATAAATTAAAGACTTCAACATAAAAAGCCTTTAAAAAAGCATCTTTATGACATTGAGATTGGAAAAATTTTCCCAAATCATATGGAAAATGCCCCAAAAGAGAAATATTTGAATTCATTGAAATTAAAAATTTTTATATGATAATTTGTCTGGGTTTCAGTTCTCAATGTATTGAATCAGGAGCCTAAGATAGGGAAAACTGAAATGGGCTATAATTATCGCTATGTGAGAAACTATCTACCATAGAATTACACATGTAATAGAAATGTTTCTCTGCCTCCTTTTGGTGAGATCCAACGACTTGAGTTCTAAAAGGCAATATATTATAGATAGAGGAAAGTTATAAAGAGAAATATAGATATAGCAAAGTAGCAGTTGAGAAACAGCCTTAGAGATGTACTTCAGAATCTGAATCAAGGAATGAGCACAAGCAGCTACAAATTAAAAGAAAATACGGCTTTCAAAGAACAGCCAAAGAGAAATGGTAGATGATATGTTGAATATGAAGAGATGGAAAATAAATCCAGGAGGGGTACATCAACCCTGAACTCAAGCCATCTTCTTTTGCGTTTCCTAGCTTCTCACAGTCAATGCCCCTGAGTACACAGCAACCAAAGGTCAAGTCACGGCAGTTCCTCTAACAATTCTAGCAAAGGCAGAAAAGAGCTTACAACCTTAATGCCACCATCCTTCAAGCCTTAGACTTAACTCAAACCACTCACTTAGCCATGACTGGTGAGTACATATTCAGCTTCCTAAAGTGACTTACACTGCTCAGACCTGGAACCCAACCAGTCCCCACAATACGCTCGTGACTCTCCTTCCCCTCATTACTCCTCATTCCTCTCTGTAGTTCTGACCCAGCTTCCAGTCCCCACCCCCAATCATGGCTGGGGCCCTGCTGCTCATCTACACATATTACTCTCTGCACAAGGCTAAAGCTGGTCTCAATCCCTTGTGGCCAGCATACCACATAAACTATCCTCATCTCATTACTAGCAGAGGAACTTTTTATTGAAGGGAGGACTTACTTGACGAGGGATACATTCAAGCCAAAAAGGACAGTCTACATCTCTGTGCTTATTGTCCCAAGGCAGCGGAAATACAATTCATAGATTCCAACACTTAGCCTTCCCTACCCTAGTCACAGAGCATCCCTCTGCCTGCCAAGGGAATGGGTTCTGCAGATACGAGGGATTTGCCTGGGGATAAAGACCCCTTCTGGTTCAGGCATCAGGAAATACAAATGCAATACACCATAGCTGACACAACTGGACATCTTCAGCATTGCAGTGTCTCACCCTGTCTCTCTGCATGCCAGCTCCAGCTCATCGGGCAAGTTATGAGAAGGAAAACATATTTTCTAAAAGCTTTCTTAAGTGTTCACATGGCCAGCTGCCCTTGTTTGTTCTCCTGAGTACTGAGGTCACTGGAAGCCACAAAACCCAGCTGGGACCACTTCAATGAGTTATGCTCCAGGGAAAATTATGGTGTGAAAAGGTAAAAGGAAATTTTGGAAACTGGAGGAATCTTTATGGAAGTATCACCCTGGGCTAATACCAAGGATCTGACATAGACAAAAGTATGAATTACTCTGCAGGCTCAGCGCCAAGGGCAAGGTCTTAAGAGCCTGAGATGGCCTTAACAAATTAAGGGAGGCAGGCAAAGTTCGATTGCTTACTGTGAGCTGGACCCTTCTACATTATTTATATCATGGAGTCCAATGTCCCCATGTTGATCCTAACAAGCCAAGTCCCACATTGCATCATCCCACACGGGCTGGCCTTCTCTGGGCAACACTTCAAGATGTGAAACTCCTTCTTTCTCCTCTCAAAATGTGCCAGTCCTGAGTCTCCTGTATCGGGTTCATTAATGTTAACATACTTTTTCTGGTCACCCACAATGACCCAGGCACTGCACTATAGTCCAAAGGCACAAAACAATAAATTAGATTTGCCCCTTGTTCTCAGCACCTTAAATGTTTCCATTCACCGAAAAAACAGGTGAAAGTTTACCCAACACCTAAACCTGTACTAATGTGTTAATTAATGTATCAGTGTTTGTTTATTCTACATGTATTTTACTTACCTCTATAATATGCCACTAGATGCTTCAGTATGAGAGATGTTGAACTCTAAAGTTCTAAGTGGGGTAAGGCAGAGATGTGGACATATCTCAAAATTAGCAGGAAATTTAAATAGAGATTTTAAGAGAAAGTAAGGTCTGGTTATAAGAAAGGACGAAGCTACTCTGGGTGAGAGAAAGCTGGTAACTATGCCCTAGGAATATCCAACATTTAAAGTGTAAACAGGGAAAGTAAAGACAGAGATGACAACTGAGAAAGAGTGGGAGTCACAGGAGACTGAAGTGAGTGTAGCTTGAAGATATCATCAGAACCCTAGTTAATAGCATGTGGTCTACCATTGCTACAATACAATGCCCTGCAGCCATCTCAGGCAGGTGGGCCTTTACTCTCCTCAAATTACATTCATAGATGAACAACCTGTGCTCAGTGAAGGAGTCGGGCCTGAATACTATCCTTCCTAATGGGGGAGATGTGACAGTTGAGGATTCAGGGAAGGACCAAATGGACTCACCACACAAGTGTACTTTAGGATGGAGGGCAGGGTTGGCTCTGTGCCAGGAGTGCAGATTTCATCTGTTGGCTGCAAATGTGTGCCACTTCCTGATGGAATGCTACTGTTCTCTGACCTGCCCTCAACTCATAACGTAAGCCACAATTCACCAGAGTTTCACAGTACGTTTCTCTGGATGTTTGGAATCAGAAATGCAGACTACAGAACAGCTGTATAGGATTTAAAGAGAATCAGCAGAGTTCAGGCTGCTCATTTTACACAGGAGGAAGCTGAGTCTGAAGACTTATTAATTTGGCCAGGGTTGCATGGCAGTTTAGCAAAGTAGTTAAATAAATGGGCTTGAAACTCAAAGAGTACCTGGGAATCTTAAGCTGTGTGCCTTAGGCAGGTCTGCTAAAATTGCTGTCTCATTTAACTCCTCTTAAAACTGAGTAAGAATAATATATACACACACACACATATACATATATATACATATATATTTCATGTATGATACATGATATATATGTATTATTCACATATGACACATGATACATATATAATGTAACCTATGATATATATCATATATATGAAGATTATATATGTATATATCTCATAGGTTATTTTGTAAGAGATGAGATAGTGAATTCAAAGCACTTAGCATGACAGCTAGCATATGGCGACACAGCTATCACACAAAGCCAAATCTTCTGACTCGTAGTTCAGTGCTCTTTCCCCTGAGCCATGATCCTTCCTTTATATAGAGAAGTTAAAAATGAACTTACAGAGACATTGCATGTGTACCAACCCAACACTATAGCACTTGATTTATGCATTCATTTTTATAACAACTCTAATTTGAGCATCTATGTACTAGGGTGCTGATGTAACCATGCTGGGTGCTGAGGTACCCATGCTGAATTAGACATGATCTCTTCCCACTAAGGAGCAAGAAGATTGTGCCTACGATAGCCAGGAATAAGGTGGACTTGCAAGGAGTAGACAGGAGTCGGGAGAGCCTAGAGGCAAGGAGATGAGACAGAAAGTTCTTGCCATAATTTAGGCAAGAGGCAACTGGGTCCTGAATCACCTTGGAGAAAATAGAAATTAGGGGAAAGGACAAAGGAATGAAGTAGGAACATGAGACTTACCCTTGACACATAATTATAACATATTTATGAAATATTTGCTTTTGTGTTTCTGACAAGCAATTTGCCTCCAGAACTGCCAAATGAGGCTGGTGTTACTCCAGACTCAAGCTAACATCTGCTTATTGCTAGTGCATACACCAGGGCAGGTGATGGGCTTTAGGCCTCTTATCCAGGGTCTTACACAAAACTGCAGGTAGGCCCAGAGTTACTAGTGCCAGGGCTGCAGAAATAGGAATTGTTCAGCCAAGTCTATGACCATCTGTTTTCTCTCCTGCCAAATGCATTGAGGGCATGATGGATCTGGCTTAGATGGTAACAAAGTGAGAGCAGAGTTGAGCAAACAGACAAATGTTTATCTTTTGCAGGAATGTGCACTTGACTCTGGGGATTGTAGCTGTCCATCAGCATCCACACTTGATGAAATTGCTGAAGGAAAGGGCTCCGAAAACACCTACGTTCCTCGGCCTCCGTGCCTTAGCTCCATGTGCCAGCAGGTCAGGCTAAAGCGCTGTGGTGCTAAAGGCATCAGGCAGACATGTCTACTGGTCCATTAAGATTCTGTACCTAAACATTGCCCACCCCACCCACCCTGCCCTAATCATGGCCCTGCTTTTCCTGCCAGGCCTGCTCTCCTCCCCAAGAAAGGGAAAATGGTTAGCAACTTTCAGAAACTAAAACAAACACAAAAGTTTGCCAGCATTAAACTCTGCTTCACAGCTAAATGGACCATAAACTTTCAGGACCTTGAACAAAACTTCAATTCAATCCCTTCTACAGGTGCTGTGGGCACAAAGACTGCACAGTATATTTTTGCCCTGGGAAAGAGTCTCAAATTATTTTTGTAAAAAAAAAGCAAGCAAGAAAGAAAAGTTGCCTGGGAAAAGTTTCATTTTGTGCTTAGAAAAACAAGCCAAGAGGCAATGCACACCCCGCTTTCTCTCCATTCTCACTTCCCTGCACTCCCACGAGAAGATCCCAGCCCACCTTGAAACCCAGTGTGGATACCAGAGAAGACATCTTTTTCTCCAGTTTTCAAATAAGCATCCAGGATGAGGCACACGCAGACCTTTCCTGCTAGCCTGTAATTCATTACCTTCTAAAAGGACCAGGTCGTGGTACAAATTAAAGCAATGAAAAGCACAGGACTGCATGACCCAGGTCTGAGTCTGGCTCCCTGTCATCTTCTGTGTGACCTTAGCATTTCACTTGACCTCTCAGGTCTCACGTTTAGCATCCAAACAACTCAGGATTTAAGTTCTCTTACAGCTCTAAAATTCTGTATGGGAGTGACGTCAATAAAGTAAGATAATTTTTTGTTCAAACCAGGAAAGATGTGCAAATACAAGTGGCAGTGAATAGCAATTATGCCTGGCATCCAGAACTGTGCTGGGAACCATGACCTGTGGTTCTGAGGGCTGTCCAGAGAGCGCCATGGGCCATTCGTGTGCTAAACCTTTGCAACCTGAGCCCAGTAACAGGAACACAGAACATTCTCCAGGAGTCTGGGGCCTCACCTCCTTTCTCCAGCTGCTCCTCTCCCATTGTTTTCCCTCTCCACAAGCCTGCCCTTTCTTGGGCTTCCCATGCTCTAAGTTACCTTGGCAGCATGGCAAAGAGATTGAGAGCACAGGTTCTGGTCTCAGACTGCATGGGCTCAAATTACAGCTTCATAAGTTACCATGTGATCTTGGGCAAGTTACATTAAACTCTCTCAAATATAGACTTTTCAAACATTTCTTCACTGCAGTCCACAGTAAGAAGTACATTTAACATAATACTCTAGTCTGCGTGTGCGCATGCGCACACACACACACGCACACACATATACTTATATGTTGTGGGAAGTCAGGGAACCCAAACAAAAGGACCAGCTGAAGCCATCAGAAGAACATAAACTGAAGATTTCATGGATATCTATTAGTTCCCCAAATTAGTACTTTTATAATTTCTTATACCTGTCTTTACTGCAATCTCTGAACATAAATTGTGAAGATTTCATGTCATCACTTCTCCAATCAATACTCTTATAATTTCCTATGCCTGTCTTTACTTTAATCTCTTAATCCCATCATCTTCATAAGATGAAGATGTATTTCACCTCAGGACCCTGTGATGATTGCATTATCTGCACAAATTGTTTGTAAAGCATGCGTGTTTGAACAATATGAAATCCAGGCACCTTGGAAAGAATGGGATAACAGTGATTTTCAGGGAACAAGGGAGATAATCTTAAAGTCTGACTGCCTGTGGGGCCAGACAGAACAGAGTCATATTTCTCTTCTTGCAAAAGTGAATAGGAGAAATGTCACTGAATTCTTTCTCTCAGCAAGGAACAGCCCTGGGAAAAAAATGCATTCCCAGGGGGAGGCCTCTATAATGGCTGCTCTGGGAGTGTCTGTCTTATGCCATTGAAGATAACGGATAAAATATGCCCTGGTCTCCTGCAGCGCCCCCAGGCTTGCTAGGATTAGGAAATTCTAGCCTGGCAAATTCTAGTCAGACCAATTCTCTGCTCTTGAACCCTGTTTCCTGTTAAGCTGTTTATCAATGATAATGCATGCACGGTGGGACATGAAACCTCATTAGTAATTCTAATTTGGCCCTGGCCTTGTGATCTTGCTCTGCCCCCATTTTTGCCTCGTGATATTTTATTGCCTTTGAAGTATGTGATCTCTGTGACCCACACCCTATTCGTACACTCCCTCCCCTTTGAAAATCGCTAATAAAAACTTGGCTTTGTGGCTCTGGGGCATCACGGAACCTGCCAACATGTGATGTCACCCCCAGAGACCCAGCTGTAAAATTTTTTTCTTTTGTACTCTTTCTCTTTATTTCTCAGACCGGCTGACACTTACGGAAAACAGAAAAGAATCTATGTTGAAATACTGGGGCTGGTTCCCCGATACTCATATAAATTAAAAGATTAATAAAAAAATAATTATTTTGATATTTTCTAAGCACGATTTATTTGATTGGTCCTATTCTATGTAAATTTCTATAAATTCATAATACAGCAAATTGATTTCATAGTCTCAGTCTCAAATGATTTCATAGTCTTTCATTCTCAAATTGAAAAACCCTGCTCTAAGCTTTAGTTTTCTCATCTGTAAAATGAAGACAATATAAATAATATCCTTTCCATGGAATNGGCTGGTTCCCCCGATACTCATATAAATTAAAAGATTAATAAAAAAATAATTATTTTGATATTTTCTAAGCACGATTTATTTGATTGGTCCTATTCTATGTAAATTTCTATAAATTTATAATACAGCAAATTGATTTCATAGTCTCAGTCTCAAATGATTTCATAGTCTTTCATTCTCAAATTGAAAACCCTGCTCTAAGCTTTAGTTTTCTCATCTGTAAAATGAAGACAATATAAATAATATCCTTTCCATGGAATTGTTATGAAGATGACTAAAGTGTTCATATAAAAGCGTTTGGCCGCAGTGCAGGGTGGCTCACACCTCTAATCCCAGCACTTTGGAAGGCCAAGGTGGGCATATCACATGAGGCCAGTAGCTCAAGACCAGCCTAATCAACATGTTGAAACCCTGTCTCTACAAAAAATACATCAATGAACCCAGCATGGTGGTGCACACCTGTAGTCCCAGCTACTCAGGAGGCTGAGGCAGGAGAATCACTTGAACCTGGGAGATGGAGGTTGCCGTGAGCCAAGATGGCACCACTGCATTTCATCCTGGGCAACAGAGTGAGACTCTGTCAAAAACAAACAAACAAAAAAAGGTTTGGCTTGGAACGTAATAAGTGCTCAGTGAATATTAGTGTTGTTATTACTCAAGGAAGGGCGTCAGCACAAAATCAATCTTATACTTCAAGTCCAAAAGGGAAGCTCCCAGCAATCACGCCTTTCATGAACCTGTGCATGAATCAAATGACTTTTCCCACTGGGCATGCATGTCATGCCATCAAGCAAGTCAGAATTTAAGTTTCTGTGCTGGTCAGTGAAGACACAGTGCTTGGCACTGCAGCAGCAGCCATCTTGCAAACATGAGGTGCCACACCTGAGGAAGGAAGAACAAAGCAATGGAAAGACCAGTGTTTTGGTATCACTGAGTTGCTGAACCAATCCTGGAACTGGATCGCAGGCTTTCTTTTTATTTAAATCAATAAAATCTCTTGATGTTTAAATGGCATTTTTATGCAAACCAGCTCATTAGCTCCTATAGTGTCCCTTCCCTCAGCAACAGGAAGTGGCTCCACATTTCAATTGCCTTCTGGCCCCTGAGAATCAGCATTCCCTAAACCACCACTATTAAATTTGGGACTCTGAAACCACAGAAATACCCCATAGTAGGAAATCCCCCTTGGGTGACTAGACTTTCTATCACTTCTGCAAGCTTTTAAGTAAAAGAGGAATATCTCAGGCTTCCCACTTAGCCACGGAAAGTGGTACCACCTTCAGAGGAAAGATGGGGGATTCGGGAGCCCCACCTCCACTTTCAGGAGGTGTCCCTGATTTCCTCAAATACTGACAGGTAATTTAACCTAAGCAATGGAGAGAAGCCCTGCTTCAAGATGCAGTGCTAGGCTCACCATGACCAGCACTTGGTTGATAAGAAAGAAAAAACAACTTCTAAATTCTTCAGTGATACTTGGCTCAGTACTTAGCTTGCTGGCTGGCTGACTTCACAACTACTTCTAGTTAAGGGCTGCAAAGGACTGGAAGGTAAATAAGCAGCAAGGTGTCATAACACCGAGACAGAGTAAAATATTATTTCCACCTTCTCGTGCCCTCAGTGGCCATTTTCCAGCTCTAGGGCCAGTCTGCACATGACGATGAGTAGTATCAGATGGCTGGTCCTGGCATGAAGTGTGAGGGGAATGCCAGTTTAGGACTTGAACCTTCCATCTCCCACTGATTCCAGTCAGAGTAATCCAAACCTGGTCTGTCTTTTCTTTCCTTTATGCTGCAAACTTTCCCCTGCTTTAGTCAAAATACACCAGCTCAGGAATTCTGGCAGCCACAGACTCAATTTTGATCCTCAGCAGTTTCCACATAATTAAGACAGAGAAGTTAAATAAAATATGGCCAGATTAAATAAACAATTCAATACTTTAGGAGAAGAATTCAGGCTGGGTCTAAGACATGCGCCTAGCGCAGGGCTCTGCAGCAGACCTAAGGTAGTATTAAGGTGGTTTTCAATAGGTGCACCTAAGGGTACATTTGATTAAAAAAAAAAAAAAAGAGAGAGAGAGAGATGGAAGCAAATATTTATCAAGCGCCTATTATCTATCAAGCACTACATATATATTCTCTCATTTACGTCTTACAAAGTACATATATCCTATCAATTATTTCCATTTTAAAAAACAGAAAATGAAAAATTACTTGTCCAAGATCATAAAGCAAGTAAACATCAGTATTAGGATTTAACCCAAGGCCTTTCTTGTGCAGGAGTCACGCTCTTTCAAGCACACTGTGCTGTGTCCCATGAAGAGCGAGGGGTATCAGGGAAAGCAGAGGAGTGGCAGGAAAGAAGAAGGGGAAGGATTTTAAAACAGGGAAAAGAAAGGAGAGAAATACATAAAAATAAGAAATGGGAACAGGAAGGACTGCAAAGAAGGAGAAGGAAGAACGGCTAGTGAGTACCTTGGCTATTTCATGGAATTTGATGATTCAGAACTGGAAATGGATAGTAAGTCCCTTCAAATACCCTGGGGAAGCCAAAATTGTCATAGAGTTGTTCTTTTCTCTATCCCAAGTACAAATGTCCCAAAGAACTCTAAAAGCTACTTAACGCAAGAGCAAGGAACTCAGACTAGCTTCTTACTGAGTGGTGGCCAAAAAACAAGCTGGATGAGCTTCCAGATGATACTGCCGGGATGATTTAGTTACCAAAAAGGAAGGCTTTTAAGACATGTCAATAGCAGATCTTACTCCTTCTCTGACCTAGGCCTTCCTTAGAGTCTTTCAACTGTAATGAGCAAATATTAGCATAAGAGACAGGGACCAAATATTTATTGTCTGTGTTGATTATTAAGCTGTTGCCTGTAAGCTCCACACTCACCCTTCATTCTCGGCTTTGTGTTGCTGGGGCTGGGCCTCTGTTAATCACATTTCGGCTTTGCCAGAGGGATCTCTCTTAGGCTGCCAGTAGTGGGGCACTAGAGGGAGTCTGGAAGAAGGAGTGGGGAAGAAGGGATTTGTTCCTTCTGTTTTTTTGCTGGTCCTGTCAGTATCACCGCTTAGCTCTAGTTTGCAGTTATTTTCCTCACTGCAAGAATCTCAACACACTCCCTCAATGACAGCATCTGTCAACCAGAACCTCCTCCCCAGATGTTGAGTTGCTGTTTTGAGGATCCCTGCTCTGAATCTCCAGGGCACCTGCCTCCACCAGGCAGCACCCCTCCCTCCTGGTCCAGCTTCCAGCTCTGCAGGTCCCTCCTCCAAGCTTCCAGATCACAGGCACCTCATGTCTCCCTTTTGTTCCCTCAGTCCTAGGGGTAGGGATTGCTTCCTGCAGTTGCTAACTCCGTGACCCCTCAGTGGCCCTCCTCTGCACTTTCAGTGCTTCAATTCCTTATATTAAGTATTCTTCATTAGGAAAACTGGTGGGTGTCTGTTTTCTGGACTGGCCTTCACCTGATTTGTTCTCACTTCTGCCTACGTCCAGGACAATATTGAGCAATATTCTGAGGCTGTACTGTGTCAAAAGGAAACTTCAGACAAATTAAGTTTAACAGAGTCTAACTGAGCAAGAAAAAAAAATCATAAATTGGGCAGCCTCCAGATTTATGGCAGATTCAGAGAGTTCAGGGATGCCTTATGGTCAAAACAAATTTACAGACAACATAAGGGAAATGATGTGCAGAAATCAGAAGTGAGGTACACAAACAGCTGGATTGGTTACAGCTCAACATTTGTCTTATTTGAACACAATTTGAACACTCACTCAGCAGTGCATCAGTGGTTGAATTATGGCTGCTGCAATTGGCCAAGGCTGAGCTATTGTTACAGGTGCATACTCTTAAGTTAGGTTTTGAATCTTGTCTGGGACTTTAAAGTTAGGTTGCAGTTTGTCCACATGGACTCAAATATAGAAGTATGGCATCCTTCTCAGGCCATATTTAGTTCAGTTTAACAAGTGCATATGGCTTCTGACAAAGGAGTGACCTCTTTAAGACTCCAAAGACGCTGTCACTTACATGATATTCAGGACGGACACAGTGGATATGTGAGCAGCCTGCAGCCAAGCTTTGAGATCATATTCTGGGATTTTTTTTAAATAAATGAGGAGTGTTCTGGCTCCTTTTATTACTTTCTTCATAGCAAAAATTGGGGGTCCAGGTTGTCGTTAAATTGAAACTCACTTCACCTGAAACGGATTTGATGGTGAGTGTAAAACTGTTACTTCATTCAAGACATGGAAGCAGGGCTCATTAGTGCTGCTCGCAAAATAGTGCCAGTTTTTCTTCTTCCAGTTATATGATTGGTCAACCCTTCCCTGACTCCCTTGAAGTCAGGGTTGCCATATGGCTTACTTTGGTCAATAAAATATGATTGAGAGCAATAATATGGTACATCCATACAGTGGAATATTATCCAGTGATTTAAAAAAGAAAAGAAAGAAAGAAAGCCACAAAAACACATGGAAGAGGGCCAATTGCAGTGGCTCATGCATGTAGTAATCCCAGCATTTTGTGAGAATGAGGTGGGCAGATCACTTGAGCTCAGGAGTTCAAGACCAGCCTGAGCAACATGGCAAAACCCCATCTCTAAAAAAATACAAAAAAATTTAGCTGAGTGTGACTGTGTATGCCTGCAGTCCCAGCTACTGGGGAGGCTAAGGTGGAAGGATCACTTGAGCTCAGGAGGTCAAGGCTGCACAAGGCTGCAATGAGCAGAGATTACGCTTGGGCAACAGAGAGACCCTGTCTCAAAAGATGTTAATGAGAGGGAACTCTGGGCGAGGGAGTGGTGGGGCAGAGGAGGAGTGTGGGGGAAAGGGAAGAAGTGCATACCTAGAAACTCTACTTTCTGCATAATTTTTCTGTACATCTAAAATTGCTCTTAAAAGTCTATTTAAAAATAATAAGAGAAATATGAATATCACTTGTGTCACTTTTGTGTCAAAGCATTAATAGCCTGCACATGATTTGCCCTGCCACTCCCTTCCTCTTAGTCTGCAGTCCAGTGCTCTACCTCTGAGCCATACCCACCCCGTGCCACTCCCTTCCTAAAGATAAGCCTCCCTCATCGGATTAGAGTTCTCCAGAGACACAGACACAATAAGATATAGATAAAGATGGAGAGATAGAAATAGGAATTGGCTCACAGGATTATGGAGGCTGAGAAGTCCTGCAAATAGGCCATCTGCAAGCTAGAGAACCAGGGAAGCCAGTAATATGGGTCAGTCTAAGCCTTAGGCTTCAACACCAGAGATGTCAACAGTGTAACTTTCACCACAGGGCTGAAGGTCACAAGGCAGAACGCCTGAGAAACTGGGGGGTCACTAGTCCAAGTCCCAGATTCGGAAGGTTGGATAGAGAATCTGGGGTTCTGATGTCCAAGGGCAGGAGAATAAGGGTGTCCCAGCTCCAGAAGGGAATGAGCAAATTCACCTTTCCTCTGGCTTTTTGTTCTAGTAGGACCTTAGTCAATTGGATGATGCCTGTCCACATTGGGTGAGGGCACATCTTTATCACTCGGTCCACTGATTCAAATGCCAGTTTCTTTTGGAAACACCCTTGTAGACATGCCCAAAGGTAATGCTTTACCAGTTATCTGGGTACCAGCTAATCCAGTCAAGTTGACACCTAAAATTAATTATCACCACAACTTATCCTGGTTCTCTTAGTGAGAATAATCAAGAACATATCCCCATCTCCTCATTCCCAGTGAGCCAGTCTTCAATGTTCATGCACCCTGGATGGAAAAAAGAAAAACAAAAAAACTGTTGCTATTGTTGTTTTAAACTACTCAGATTCAGAGGTTATTTGTTATTGCAGGACAACCTAGCTTATTCTGTCTAATAGAGAGAGAAAGTCCTCCTTTAATCTCCAACAGAAATATTAAACAGCAATCAATCACACAATATTGGTTAAAAAAAGATAATAATCATTGTTATTATTTTCATTATTTCTGGAAATCAATTTAAAACTACTGAAAAAACTTACTTTTAAAATTCTCAACATCACTTATCATCCAGGAAATGCAAATCAAAACCACAATGAGAGGTCATCTCACCTCAGTTAAAGTGGCTATTATCAAAAAGATAGAAGATAGCAGTTTCTGACGAGAATGCAGACAAAGGGAAGCTCTCCTACACCGTTCGTGGTAATGTAGATTAGTACGGAAGTCCATCAGAAAACTAAAAATAGAACTACCATATGATCCAGCAATCCCACTGCTATGTATGTAACCAAAAGAAATCGGCATATAAAGGAGATACCTGCACTTCTTTGTTTATTGCAGCACTATTCACAATAGCCAAATTATAGAATCAACATATGTGCCCATCAACAGATGAATGGACAAAAATAAAATGCAGTATATATTCACAATGGAATATCCATTCATAAAAAAATTAAAATTCCGTCATTTGAAGCAACATTGATATAACTGGAGGATATGATGTGAAGTGAAATAAGCCAGGCACAGAAAGACAAATACCACATGTTCTCACTCATGTGTGGGAGCTAAAAAGGCTAAACTTACAGAGGTGTGGAGTAGAATGGTGATTACCAGAGGTTGGGAAGGGTTGAAGGGAGGGAGGAAGAGAAGTTGGTTAATGGGTACAAAAATACAATTAGATAGATGGAATAAGGTGTAGTGTTCACAGTAGGGCAAACATAATTAATAAGAATTTATAGTGTATTTCAAAATAGCTGCAAGAAAAGCATTATAATATTCCCAACACAAAGAAATGATAACTATTTCAGGTGGTGGATATCCCAACTACCCTAATTTTATAATTATACATTATATGTATCAAAAGATCATATGTACACCATACATATGTACAACTATTATGTATCAATAAAGACTGAAAAAACATTATATATGATAATTACATAATATAGACATAATGAATATGAATCAACTTAGTATATATGAGGTTTATATATGAGGAAGAAGTGCTTGACAAATTTCTGTACTGTTAATCATTAAAAACCTAGTCTCCAGAATTAATTTTTTTTCACTTAATCAAGTCTTGTTTCATGAGAGAGACAGATATAAAGAAAGGGTATAGCTACTTAAACAAGGGAGGCAGCATCCAAATAACAGCCTGCATGTTGTTTATTCCCACAGAGTAACTGCTGGCCAAAATAATTATCTCACGATGTTCATTTAGTGTTGACAGAAATGGTGAGAATATTCAATACTATCAACTTTCAGCCACTGAATGTGCTTATTTTGAGAGCACTCTTCAAAGAAATGGATTTTAGCTATAAACACTGCCTTTCCCCCCACTTAAATCATCTGCTGTTGAAGAAGAAAAGACCCATACACATTAGCAAAATGAGAAATGAGATAAAACTATTGTTTCATGACTCTAATGCCAACCAAGAATAAGAGTATGATTTAAGGGACCTAAGTAAATGGCATATCCCAGTAATATAATCAGTATTGTGAGCCACCTAACTCTCTCATTCAAAGCCAAAGTGTGGAGATTCTTTTCTTTTTTTTTTTTTTTTTTTTTTTTTTTGCTCATTATTATTTATTTATTTTATTATACTTTAAGTTCTAGGGTACATGTGCACAACGTGCAGGTTTGTTACGTATGTATACATGTGCCGTGTTGGTGTGCTGTACCCATTAACTCGTCATTTACATTAGGTGTATCTCCCAGTGCCATCCCTCCCTCTCCCCCCTCCCCACAATAGGCCTCGGTGTGTGATGTTCCCCTTCCTGTGTCCAAGTGATCTAAATGTTCAATTTCCACCTATGAGTGAGAACATGCAGTGTTTGGTTTTCTGTTCTGGCGATAGTTTACTGAGAATGATGGTTTCCAGCTGCATCCATGTCCCTACAAAGGACACGAACTCATCCTTTTATATGGCTGCATAGTATTCCATGGTGTATATGTGCCACATTTTCTTAATCCAGTCTGTCACTGATGGACATGTGGGTTGATTCCAAGTCTTTGCTATTGTGAATAGTGCCGCAATAAACATACGTGTGCACGTGTCTTTATAGCAGCATGATTTATAATCCTTTGAGTATATACCCAGTAATGGGATGGCTGGGTCATATGGTATTTCTAGTTCTGTATCCTTGAGGAATCGCCATACTGTTTTCCACAATGGTTGAACTAGTTTACCATCCCACCAACAGTGTAAAAGTGTTCCTATTTCTCCACATCCTCTCCAGCACCTGTTGTTTCCTGACTTTTTAATGATTGCCATTCTAACTGGTGTGAGATGGTATCTCATTGTGGTTTTGATTTGCAT
>NW_016803181.1:1468904-1498185 GCF_001698545.2 Rhinopithecus bieti
TTTTTTTCTTGTAAATTTGTTTGAGTTCTTTGTAGGTTCCGGATATTAGCCCTTTGTCAGATGAGTAGACTGCAAAAATTTTCTCCCATTCTGTAGGTTGCCTGTTCACTCTGATGGTAGTTTCTTTTGCTGTGCAGAAGCTCTTTAGTTTAATTAGATCCCATTTGTCAATTTTGGCTTTTGTTGACGTTGCTTTTGGTGTTAAGATCGAAGATAAGTGGTCAGGATTTCTTAAGAGGGCTGACCGTGCGGACAAGGGCTTGGTTGTTCAGACTTCGACCCTTCCCCAGAGCCTGAAGATTTTCTTTAGAAAACAAAGTCAATGCCACAACTGGACCTTTCAACCCCACACCCAAATGCTGCAACAGATGATATCATTTTGCAGGGTAAACACAAGCAGTGTATTCTGAGGCCACTGGCCCAACTTCCCAGGTTGAATCGTCCTGCCTTCCAACCTTGAAGGGCAATATCCTTACCAATATGTGATCTAAAGGAGCTCTAAACCCTCCAGCGAGACATTGGCCCATTGGACCCACAGAGAACAGCAGGAAGACCGAAGACTCAAGATTTATCTATCCTTGAGGTGAGCAAAACTCCTTGGCAAAAGATTATAAAATAAAACAGTTGTTTTTCTGATAAAATTTAATTTTTTTTCAGTATTTTACTATGGTTATATTTTTAATTCACTTATCATTGGTAGTTTATTCATGAGCTAAATGTCTATTAAGTGATTCAGTGATGCTGATTACAATAGGCCTCCCTTATCCGAAGGGAAAGCATCCCAAGACCACCAGCGAATGCCTGAAACTGGATGCTGCTGAACCCTGAGACGGTACTAAGTGACCAACAGGCAAATAGCATGTATAGCATGGATATGCTAGACAAAGGGAGGATTCGCATCCCGGACTGATCAGCAAGAGGTTTCATCATCCCACTCAAAACGGCTTGCAATTTAATACTAATAAATTGATTATTTCTGGAACTTTTCATTTAATATTTCCCAACTGCAGCTAACCATGGGTACTGAAAACCACAGGAAGCAAAACCGTGAATAAGGGAGGACTACTTGTATTGGGAAGGCGCTGAGGTAGCTCAGCACTGGTGGCTGCCGGGGAAACAAGAATGTGACATGTAATACTCTTCAATCAAATAGGAATGTCTGGTTGCCATGGTGCCACCGCAGGGAGGATTGTCTCCCATCTGGGGACCTGGGTTTGCAAATGTTCAGTAGGAGTAAGACTTCCTGTTATTCCTTATAACGGATAAACTTGGACTGGGTCTTCAGAGTGGATACTTCTCTCTCACCCGAGCAAACACAGATGAGCTCTTTGTTGCCGTGTGAGCCCCGAAAGCCTTCCTAATAACAAACTGAAGTCAGCTAAGTTCAGGTGGCTAAAATGGTGCATTTGTTATAAACGCCGTGGCCACAAAATGCAAACTCTTTGAGCCACCCAGCCCAGCTATTTCCTTCAGAATCTAACACTGAGCCAAGCGGCTTTTATTTTGTCTTCTCAAACTAGGTAAACGTTCCCTTGTAGCAGACTCCTGGATAACCTGCAGGGAGCTGGGTGCACCCCCACTTTTGGGGGTGCTTTTCAGACCAGACCAGATTTAAAACCAATTACCAGGTGTTATGTAACTGAGGGCACCAGCAAGAGCCTGGCATGAGTGGGGAGGGAGGCATTGAGGAAAAGAGTCACAAACAGCAAAAGAGGAGAAAACCATAGAGGGGGAACAAACAGGAGCCGCAGCTGGTGCCAAATAGAAGGAAGGATTGTTTTCCAACAGGATTTACAGGCATGAAAAGAAAAAGGAGACAGAGTTTCTTCAATCCTGTACTCGATCAGCAAGCATTGCTTAGAGCATGTCATAGATGTAAGATAATTAAATAAATATCCCTGCCTTTAGTGTTTCACAGTCTGGTGGCAGATGGAGGTGTGGAAGTAGTGAGAAGGTCCCATTTTTCTGAAACCCGTTGCTTTTTCGAGACTAGTGATTACTCTCTAGTGTAGATGCTGTAGGGATGTGAAAAACATCACACTGATTTGCGCCTGGAGGCATCAGGAAGGCTGTAGGTAAGGTAAGGCTTCAAGGATGAATTGATATGTGCCAGACAGAAAGGGGACCAGATTTGGAAAGTCACAGGGGTCTGTGGGAACCTGTGCAGCATGTATACCATAGGATCCCATTGGAGAGGGGTAGGAGAGAGCCTGAGAAATAAGCAGGGACTCGAGCACACCAGACTGCAAACACCATGCCAGGGACAAACCAGTGAACTGAGGAGCGACGTGAGATCTGGGATGCAGAACACTCCTTCTGACTAGCCCTGTGGACAGGAGCCCTTTAGGGAGCCACTTAACGGGTCCAGACCAAAAAATAAACAAAATGTTTAAATGATGAGGGCCTGAATCAAGTTAGTGATTATAGGATTGGACATAAGGAGACAGGTCAGGCGATATTAACAAGTTTAAGTTGATCACACCTTACTGGCTGATTGAATATGGGAGTGAGGGAAAAGGGGGAGTCCTGTGTGGTTCATTTCAGCCTTGAACGGTGAGTGGGGGTGCCATTAATGGGATGGAGAACACAGGGGAAGTGTGTTTTGGAAGACTGAGCATGAGCTGAGCGTATCAGGGTTGAGGTGCTGCTGGCACCTTTTGGAACAGAGATTTCAAGGTCTGGACTAGGGATTTAGATCTGAAAGACATTTGAATCTAAGACCCTGCAAGCAGATGTAATAGAGCAGAGTGGCCAGGAAGCAGTAGAAAGCATGCAGAACTTCAGATATTTGAATACTAGTGGACAATGCTTTTCTCAGTCATTGAAAGAAACTCAATCAGTGTCTCAGAGACAGTTTAGACAAAATGGCCAAGGGATTAGACCAAGAATTCTGCACTGAGTTTTTGGATTCTATCTCTCTGGCTCTGAGCATAAGGAACAGGTCAATGGTCAGTATGCATCTTGAAATCACATGTACCCCAAATTAGATCATCAGGTACATTTTTGAAACAATAGTGCCGTTCACTTAGCCCCCTTGCTGTTGCAGGAATGCCTCTGGGCCAGAGTCCCTTTGCCATGTGGCTTCTCTCTTGTGGTCATTTGCTGTGGCAGGCATCTCATGGCTCCGGAAGCCTCTACCTTCTCTGTCTTCCAAATCCCCTATGTAAGAGAACTGATTCCTTTTCAGGCAGGACCATATGAACCTGAATCCAGAGAAATGGCTCATCAGTCTCCAATCCTCTGATTTTCTAAACCAGGACATTATATTGAAACCAGAAAAAGCAATAGCTCTTTTCACAGAGTGGACTTTCTGGTGGAAATGGGAGGATCCAAAAGAAGGCTGGCTTCTTCATTTTGATACCCTGCCCTGACTGCAGAACATAATTTCCCTAAAAGACTGAACCTTAACCTCAAAGCCTGATCAACCAACATGCAGGAGAAGTCTTGACCAAGGCTCTGAGTATGCTGTGGTTCCAATGGTGAGGGTGTGATATGCACTGTCTGTTCCTGGAGTCACAGTGCTCATCTCACAGTAAAGACCTCTTGGAAGAATGTCTTTAGAGGCACATCTCCAACTGGGAGTCCTTGTTCCCTGATTTTTTTTAAGTTTGTGTTATATGAACAAATGACTCTGCTTTCCCAGCAGGAGTAGCTCTCGGACGCCCACTGTGAACCTACTTTCTGGAAGAAGCCGATTCAAACAGACCACAGTGTGTGCCCAGCATATGTGGCTGCTGGCTGTGTATGAGAAAGTATTCCTGATCCGTCAGAATAATGATTTCAGCGTGTTCTCAGCAGGTCCTCAGTGTGATCCCATGAGGATACCCTCAACCCCTTGCATGATATGTTGTACTTGGAGTCCTTCCCCGTTTCAATTTCAGCATCAGTGGGAGGGAAACAGCAAAACAGCATTCCTTCATGTAGATAACCAGTAGGCAGCAGGCTACTCCTGGTTCGTAACATAACTCCACCAGTATATTCTGGCAGCCGGGCTTGCTTAAGGGAGAGCTCAGACATTCCCTGCTCAAAAACAAAACTGCTAAACGTGACTCCAGGAGCCTCCGAGCTCTCTGCAAGAATAAAACCCTTGAAGAAAAACTGTGATAAGAAGTCTGTCTTTGGAGTCAGCCTGAGCACAATCTTGCATCTCCAGTTACCACCGGGGCAGCTTTATTCATTTATTTATTCATTTAAGAAATACCTGTAGGATACATACTACATGGCAGGCATGCCTCTCAGATGTTAGCTCATCTTGCTGAGCCTCCAGTATCTTCATCTAAACAGTGAGGATAACAATACATACCTCCCAGGGCCACGTGAGGAAAAAGTGAGCTAATGTGTATAAGCTCATAGCACAGGGCTCGTACAGAGGACATGCTCAGTTAGTGTTGGCTATGGGAAGTATTATTCCCTTTACCCCAGCCTATGCCATCCTTGCCACCCCGTCAGGAGCTCCTGATGACACCAGCACCTCTTGCCCAGCCCTCATCTGCTGCAGGGTTCGCCTTTAACTTTTTATTCCTCTTGGCTTTAATATTCATTGACTTGGAGTTACCCACACCAGGGGCAGCATAAATAATGCCAGAAGTCACAGTCTCTGCTCTGGCTTCACACCTCCTCTTGGGATCAGCTGTTCATCATGCTTTTCCTACTGGGTCTTTCTAGGGCCAGCACCAACACCCTGTCTTAATCTGATATACATATACACACATACACACACACACACACACACACACGACACTATAAACACTATGCAAAACTATTTATATTACTATGTATCTAATAAATGAAACTAAAATATATAATCTGATATTATAGTCTGGTGAATCTATACATATTTATGTATAATTATATATTGCATACATATCAGATCATACAGTACAAAATATATGCCATGTACTATATATGCAAATACAGACATAAAATATATTTATATTTTTTCCTTACCCAAAGCTGAATAGATTTCTCAGGGATGGGAAGAAGAAAGTGATAGATTTTTTGTGTGTGATAGAAAACTGATAGATTATTTTAAGAGAGCAAAATATATACAAAATTTTAAAACTGGAACTAAACAACGCATTTCAAATACAAAATGTAAAATACGTCACAAAACAAAGTTAAAATAAGCCTATAAAAGCGTTAACCATATGTCATTTTAATATTGACTGATAAAGAATTAATCATAATCATTTTGGCTGGGCGTGGTGGCACATGCCTGTAATCCCAGCAGAAAGTGATAGCTTTGACACAGCTGTATTAATAGAAAGAGTTTAGCAGACTTCAGCTCCACCCAGGAAATCTTTTCCAAATAGCTTCCAGTTCATTTGGGGTTATATTATACTGTGGAAACAAGAATAGCTGAGGGTATCGAAAACAGCTACTACATTTCCTGATCTACTTCAAATTGTCCCACCTACTGGTCGTGGTACTGAAGTGTATCTGGGTAAGAAGGTAGCAATGATGCCTGTGAACCAAAGGGTGCTTTGTCACACTAGTCAAGACCAGCCTTCTTCCAAATTTCACCTATCTCCAGAATGCGGCTACTTGACTTCTACATCAGAGCACAGGTCTCCCCAAATCCCTGGATGAAATCTTGACCCTAATGAGAAGACTTCAGAGCTCTGGTTCAGAGGTTCTGATGTGAATATCAAATCACATTTACTGTCAACTTTATTCTTTCTCTTCACTAGGCAAATATTGATTGCAATTTTGCTATGCACCAGGCAATGTTCTTAGCACGGGATTTTGTACCATAGTTATAGTTACCTGATCCAAGTACCTGGGACTTATTTCACCAAGACTGAATTCTGCCTTAATATTCTGGCCAAACTCCAGCTCCTTCAAGACTTCTCAATCTTCCCTTTTCATGGTGATCCACAGTCCCTGGCTGGGATTCAAGTTGCATCTTTCAGCCCTCTACCACCATCACCAGCTGCACTACAGTGTCCAACATTTTCCTGTGTGCCCACGGTCCCCATTCCAAGCTTCCTCCCATGTGCAGGGACACAGGTTATCCTTTGCTGGACGGTTCCACATTTAATTACCTAGACAGAGAGCTTGCATATAGAAAGTGTTCAATAAATGTTATTTGTTTCATCTAAACTTCCCACAAGTAAACTCCACAAAGACAGGAACTTGCCTTACTTGTTCACTGATGTAGCCCTATCACCTAGATCTATGGTTAGCCCATAGTAGCCAATGAAAAAGAATTCCTTTTGAATGAAGGAATCACTAAAGATTTGTTCTAGCCTTTATTTCAAGAAGATGTGGGAATGTAATCCTTTGCTGTCCGGCAAAAATGCTAAACTAGAACCAGGAAATACACACTTGGAGTACCACTTTTTATTTAAGGGACTCTTGGGAGACACCACCTTATGTATCCCCAAAAGCTAGATGTTCATCCTATTCCAAATAAACTACAAGGATGAATACTGCACCATCTTACTCAAAGCCAAACCAGCCCTGGAAATACGTTTTCTGGCCTAGTTAACCAGAAGAAGGAAGGGTGTGCATAGTAACGTGGAATGTTTCAAGCAGAGAATTACTCTTCTATGCCTTTTCTCAATGCCAATGTGTACCAAAATGACAGACAGTTATTTCCTTTGCCCAGAAACTACAGTTCTGAAATACATCACATAACAGAGCATTCCTCCCCATCTCCTCTCTCCCTACCAACTGTCTGAAGTTCTTTGACAACGAGATCTTAGTTGGAACCTCACAACGGAAGAGCGCTTGTTCATTGATATACCACTTTGGTTACTTTGAAGACATTTGAATAGAAATTTTGATGTGCCAGATATTTCTCTGCAGAACTAAGAGAAAGTTGAGAAGAGTTTCCATATGAGAGGGAATAATGGAGTAGACTGGTTTTTACAGATAAGCCTAATCCTTCTTCATCCACATGTAGTTCCCAGTTCACTATCTTCCCAAGCTCATCAACCTACATTCTACCAATAAATGCATTCACTGAGAAGCTTCACGATTCGTCTGCCGTGGGTATGAGTTGGTCACAGATATATGGGATTATGTATGATGTAAAGACAATGCTGAATTATCATGATATTCATATAGCAGATACGTTCACAGGTATTAGTGAGAAAATAAAAAATAGAAGATAGTTTATTATGTTCCAGAGAGGGTGCTAGATAATTTATATCTAATAGTCTTATCTCACTCTCATATTAATCATATAAAACTAGTATTCCTATTTTAGAAATTAAAATTGAAAAGGGCTCAGAAAAAAAAAAAAAAAAAGAAGTCCCTGTTTAATAACCCACAGGATTTGAGCTCTAGGATCTTTGCTTTGAATAAAGGAAATCTGCGATACTAGTAGATGAATTTTTACTTCCACTGTATTACTCTAGCTCTTTACCCATAAAGGCATGATAGCAAGAGTCAATTCTGCTTTAATTTTTTGTTTGTATGTCCATCCCATAACCAGGTTTATCCCCTTTCCTGCTTGTTCTTCATGGCACTGGGTCAGTTGGGGTTCAACCGGAGAACCAGAACCTATAAAGGATGACATGGAGAAGTTTGCTACAAGGAATTGGCTTAGGCAATTGTGGCAGCTGCGTAAATAAGTCCAAAATCCATAGGTCAGGCCAACCATAAGGGCAGACCAGAACTCTTGGGCATGGGCTGAAGCTGTTGTCTTACACATGAAATTCTCCTCTAAGAGGTCCCTCAGCCCTGCTTTTAAAGCCTTTTAAGCTGATTGAATCAGACTCAGATTCTCCAGGATACTCTCTCTTAAAATCAAGTAATCATGGACTTAAATTACATCTATAAAATACCTTCACAGCAACATCTAGATTTGTGTTTGATTGGATAATTAAGGGCTATAATCTGTTCAAACTGACACATCAAAAAGACACAACCTGATGTATTTTACTCATTTACATTAATTATCATTTCTCTTCCCACACTAGAATGTAAGCTCTATGAGAACATCAACTTTTTGGGTTTTGTTTACCGCTGTATTCCTGAGCAGCTAGAACACCGTCTGGCACATGGTAAACAGTCAATAACTGTGAAAGGAATAAAGAATTGAATGAATGAACAGCTTTCTTGCCAGGAAGAGCCTCCCATCTCTATATTGGTCTAACACCCAGCACAGTCCCCAGAACAGAACAGGTAGTCATAATTGTTTTCAATTAATTAAAACCAGCTGGTGACGTACATTCTTTCTATAGAGTTCTACATCTCAGGAATGGCTGGTATGGTGGAGACGATGGGCATAGAGGGCCAGTTTTACTCACCTGATATTACCAAGGTGAAGAGGAAAGGCCATGGGCACCATCACATCCCTGCTGGGGATTGTGGGGACTGGGGATAGGAAGAGATGCAAACACCATTGGCAGTTGTTTGGAGTGATTTCCGGAATAGTTCAATATAGCATTGGCTGAAAGGAAGTGGGAAAGATCAGAGTACGTGCTGCTTCTGCTTCTGTTTCTGGGTGACTGCACAACAGGAAAGTCACTGTCTTGGACAATCAACCCAGATGATCCAGAATCAACAGGCAAAATGTTCATGAGCCCCTGAGGTCAAGCAAGCTTCATTTTCTATGACCCCTGAAGGAAATGGGCATCTCCTATAATTGGGTTCTTTCTTTTGGAGGCCGAGGGCTGAGACTCCCTTTCCTAACCACGGTGGGGTATTTTTATTTACAGCTGGGATGATAATTACATGTGCCATTCTTTTAATATGGAACACGGTTCCTCCTTTTTACCCTTAAAGAAGTAGAAGTTTTCCTACCAAATCTGTTATTACCAAGTGGTATTTTCTTCTTCCCAATACATGCTTCTTCCCAAGGCTTACCAGTCTGCCAACTCAGCAGACGTATGGAAATGTGGGTGTGTGTGTGCACCCATTCACACACATACTTATAGGCAATTACAGAAAAGTCACAAGAATAGAGATGAAAACAATAACAATCAAGGGATAAAATGCTTATTCAATACATAATGTTTGCTCTAGACTATAAGGAAATTACACTCCGAAAACTGAAACATATGTAGACATGAGGCCATAAATTTGGGGCTAAAAGGGAAAATCAGTTGTAAGATGGGGTCAGTGAACTAAAGAATCAGTGAACAGAAATATATGACCATTGAGTCAGCCTATAAATTTCCCTCCTCATAAAACTCTATGAAGGAACTAAGAACCAGAGCCAGAACTCCAGGAGGAGATATGGTTAGCACCTAACACAGTAGCCACCAAATAAAAGCATGCTGCTGAAGACAAAGTCCCAGAAACACCTGTTAAAACAGATAGAGATAGCCTTCCAAAGGATAGCACTTTCAGATTGAATGGTTTCAGAATGCAGACCAGATAATGTTTTTCAAGAAATGTAGGTTTCTCAGCTTAGTAGCTGAGCTCCCACTATCCATAATTCCATAATTCTTTCTCAGACTTCTCTATTGGTGCAAAAGTAATTTTGCCATTAAAAGTAACGTCAAAAACCACAATTACTTTTATACCAATCTTGCATTTGCAGCAGGCAAATGCTAAGGATGCTCACCTTGCCCCATCCCTCCCCAAAACTAGTCATAATCATCCAAGATTGCACTCCAAATCTGGGAAACACTTTAGTGAGGCACTGAACTGATTAATAAGGACTTTGCCCATAGATATTTGCCACAGAATACCAACTAGGCTGCATCTTGAGACTCAAGGACTTATAGAGGCTGGTCTCTGGACATATCCCAGAAATAGAGTAGCTCTTAAAACTAATGATTAAATTAACTTAAATATGAATTGAACACAAGGATATAACTGAAAAATCTGTATTAGTAGAGGATGGCAGCAATATTAATTTTTAGAAATCAATCATGTTGGACTTCGCCATGTTTCATAGAGCATTTCTAGATAATGAAACTCTACATGTCAAAGCAGGTTGTGCAGCCAAGCAGCTCTGAAGGGACTTGAATATTTAGGGTAGATATTATTTATTTACCTATTTCCTACCTTGTTGCTGAAATGATTTAAGAAGTTTCTAAAGATGCATGTAGTGAAATAAGATGCATTTAAAACCGAGAAAATAAGAGAAAGGGAAGATAAGGTTAGGCAAATAAGATGGAGCCGGGGATGAGGTTAATATCCAAAAACAAATTCCCTGGACACTGGATGACATAAGAGGATAAGAAAGATCTCTTGCTTTTTCCCCTCCACACTCTACCAACTTCTAATTTCTCCATTTAGTTTCCTAAATGCTGTGAATGAATAGCATAAGAGCCATCTCTAAGCTAACCAATTCTCTCATTTCTTTCTTGGGAAAGGGATAGAAATTAAGTGTTAGCTAAAGGTGTGTGTGGAAGCTAAGGGGGTTGGTCTCATACTTCCAGGTTCCTCCCACTACGTAGACTGCCTCCTTGTAAGGGTTAAGAGACAAATTAGATTAATAAGGGTGAGTCTATTACTACACCCAATCTTTAGCAAAGACAGGACAGAAACCCAGCAATCCATGTGTCAGTAAGGAAAAGTTAGTGATGCTAACACTTAAGGTTTTCAGGGTCTACATAGTAACATTTGTTTATTTCCCCCTTGAGTTCACGCCAAATATGAGATGAATACAGGAATCAGAAAGATGAAAGCTAAAATAATGAGCTTTATGTCTAGGGTAGCTGAATTTGAGAATGCAGCTTGACCTACAAACAAAACGTAGCTCCTCATGAATCTCCCATAAACAAAATCTACACTGCAAAGCCCAGGTCTCCCCACTGCAAAGGCCGAGTACACCTGGGTGAGCTCCAAATGCATGAGCAGAGACGTGGGATCCTGACAAGAGGTGGCTCCAAACAGAGTGAACCATGAAGTGGAGCCACACACGGTCAGAGCCTTTTCTCTATCTCACCAATCAGAGGAGTCTCTCCTCCCAGGGAGGCAGGTGGGAGGGGCTTAATGAATGAGGGCAAGGGGAGAGAGAGCCCACAGTTTTATCTCCCATACTTCTCTATCTTCCACGGGATGGGAGAAAAGAAGTCTCTCTGAAGGCCCACCAACTAACACTACCATCTTCAGCTGCATCAAACTCATAACCCTGGCCCGCATAGGAAGAGATGGGAAACTGTGCAAGGGTTGATTCATTTCTAAAATCTACATCCAAAGCTGCAGGTAACATGCATCCATGTGGGGACCTAAACAGGTACAAGGGGCAAAACTAAGTCTTCTTCTGTCCCTAAAGGTCTAAGAGTCATGAGAATTTAGCAAATAGCATATTAACACGAGATTCTGTAGTGATGTCTCTTCCTGGTACGGTCACACCAGGCTGAATGGTACACTGGGTCATCCCTCCACATAAAACCCTTTAATGCCCTTTCTTGGGTATTGAAGGCCCTAACCTTTTAGAATACCCTACAAAGCCTCATCCTGTGGTCTAGTACCTGCCTGTACTAGTAGCTCATCCCTTATGGCTCCCTCCCTCGCCCTCGCCTCCTTCACTCAATGTCTGTGAAGCAGCAGTGCTGTCACATGGGCATTTTCTTCCACCTGGAAGACCCGGGTCCTCCCTCTTTTCCTGATTAACCTCAACCATCCTTCAAGTCTCCATGTCCTCCAGGAAGCATCTCCACAGACGTGGTTAGGAACACCTCCCCATGGAGTTCCCCTGTACCTCCCTCCTGCATTACACCAATCATCAGTTTGTTTGTCAACATCTCTTACTGAAATGTATACTTCATGAAGTCGGGGACCATGACCACCATTTTATTATTTACTCCCAACACACGGCACAGTGTTTGTCATGTTGAGGGTGCAGAATATTTACTGATTACAAAATGAGTGAGGGACAATGTTCCCCAACCTTAGGAGCCCTCCAACCCTCACCCTAGCCTCCTCTCCCTCGTGTTAAGGGACTCAGACTCAAAGTAATGAGAAATATAAATTCCATGATCCGGCTTCTTAATTAAATGTTTTTATTGTTGTTACTACTACTGGATAAAGTCTCCAAGGACCATAGAACTTGGAAATCAGCAATGTCCCCTTCTTTCCTGCCAAGCTAAGGAAGGTTACAGCTCTTTCTCCCAAATGTACACCCTCCCACATGGCTTATTAGCTCAAATAGAACCCAGGAGCCAACAAGATTGTCTTTGTTCAATTGCACAGCCCTTTCTCTGTTTAAGCCCTCATTAGCCTCACTCTCGCCAGGCAGACTGCAGCCCTCTCCCCATCAAGAATGACTTTGATTGAAGGGTGGGTACAGCTTTCTATCAAAACTCACACTCTTAAAATATTTCAAATCCAAACATTTCTGCTCCCAATCCTCTGAGATGTCCCTTGGACCAACCCGTTTGTACTTATTCCATCTACTACAGTGACCAGGGTGGTGCTCTAGAGAAAGTGACCATTCTGGTATTTTCCCAGGCAATACCTGTTGTCTCAAAAGTTCTCTTATCTCTATAATGGAGTTCTTAAAACGGGCTCATAGATTGGGTTTTAGGTGATCTGCAAACCATTTAACTGTATGTGCAAAATTTTATGCAAACTTGCATTTGTCTGGGAAAGGGTTTGTAGCATTTACCAGGTTTTCAGAGCAGCCCATTATCTCAGGATCCTACAGATTGAACTGGATGGTCTTTTACAGAATTTTCCAAGTTATCCCACCAATGATTTTCTCTTTTCTAAACATTTGTTCATTGAGGCCATTTCATGGACTTGGAGAATCTTTTCTTACACACTGGGCTCTTTGTCTAAGCTCAGTGTGCTCCCATCTTGGGGTCCCCTCTCAAGGGAGGAAGCCCTGAGGGGAGATGGCAAGGAAGTAGAAGACCTGGCATTGTAGCATTCCATGCATCAAGACTTCACAGAAAGAGACCACTAGTAGAAGTTTAGGGACCAAGTTCTACTGTAGATTCTGCCTCTAAATATGTATGTCACCATGTGCAAGCTACTGATATTCTCCTTTCTTCAATTTATTCAGTATCTGTTGAAAAGAGAAAAGGAAGGGAAAAAAACAACAACAGTGTGGACTAGATAAACCCTAAAGTCTCTCCAAGCTCAAAATATCTATAATCACATGAACTCAGACCATATGGGTAATTGATGGGTAAACAATGCTATGGCTAATTGGCTGCACAGGTACAAGCTGTGTTAACATATCCCATAGTGTTTTATGTTCTAGAAGTGCCTGACCATGTTGTGTGTTGAACAGGTAACATTAGACTATTTTCATGTGTTCTTTCCTTTTCTTTTTCCTACGTAATTTTTATCTGTATTTGGGACATGAACTAGGGCAGTAAGATCTCAGAAGTATAACAGAATGAATCAATGTTCAGCTTTTAAGTCTCAAAACAGACCGGAATCCTTAGCATAGAACACAGACTGAATAGATTTATATAGAAGGCATAATAATACAGAGCTTGTTTTCTTGCTCTAGACTTCATAAGACTTCTCAGAGTAGTGGAGGCTAAAAAGAGACGAAGAGGTAGTGCTTAGGCACAACTGTGTCCCTTGGGAAAGGGGCCTGCATACTGCTACTGTCCTCCAGGGCAACACTGGTTTGAAAGCCAGATGTACAGAAGACTTGTGTTAGTTTCCTGTGTGGATCTTTGGAGTGTGAGCATGGTGCTAGACCTCCTTGTACCAGTGTAGTGATGGTACAGTAGGGGCAAAGGGAATCTAGGAAAAGAGGGTCTGGAACAGTTCATGCTTCCCATTGCCCAAGAGCATCAAAGGGGGCACCTTCTCTCAAATTTCTTTTTGGATTAACATCTGCTGTAATCTCTTTATGCTGATAGAGAAGTGGGATTCTCTTCAGTAGCCAACAAAATTCTTATTCTGATGTCAGCATGAGATATATTTACAAAGCTGACTGTCAAAATCCCCTCTGAGCCCTTTCACATTGGAGAATGAAGATATCCATCCTTTCCATGCAATAAGTTATATTTAATTAATAACATAACTTACCATGGTTATTTTCAGATATATTGACTTGCCTACACAAAAATAACCGGTAGATAATTCCTTTTGAAAATATAAAATGCTTCCATTTCTACATATATCAAGCTCTTAATAATATGCAAATGCCATAGCAACACCCTAGCAGTTAATGACACGGCTCCTTTGCCATGGAAACACGTCTGGGCTCAATAGAAAGGTCCCGGCTGTGATGCCAAACACGTCTCTGAGCTCCCTGAACTGACAGGACCAGCCCTGAGTTTGGATTTCTCTATGCACTTGGACAATGTGCTACTTTGTACGGTTCTGCCTGTGGCCACAGACCACAGGCTGCTCCCACAACGCCTTTCCTTGAGGGCATCACAAGGAAAACAAGCTGGTATATTGAAACCACACTGACACTCATTATTCTAACACCAGGAAAAGAAATATTAATCCAGTGAAATCAGGTTTTGAAAATACCTAAGGTACAAAACCTGGGATTTCACACTGGGGAAAAGAAATAGGACATTTGCAGATCCGCATTATACCCCATGCAGAAAAGCTTTAAAATGACAAACACAGGACTTGACAGATCATGGTCCACACACAAAATGTGTGGTTGGCCTCTTGCACCACCTCAAACATTTTCTTGCCAAGCAAAGAAACCTAGGTGGAAAATGTCTCTCTGCCACCAGAATGCACCATTTATATCGTACAGCGTCACTGACTCAGGAATGAAAACACATTTTTGACTCTAGAGTTCTGATGTTTTAGGTGAATAAACTGCAGCTTACAAACTTGGTAATAGTCTTTCTTACCCTACACTTTTTCTAGAAATTTGGTTTTTTCTCATTAAGTATCATGTAGTCACTTTGGCTCTGTGAAATTTTGAAAGGCAATGTAATTTCCTTCCGATATTCATCTCCGTCCACCTCTTATTATGTCAAGATAGTTAATGCCTCTGGGAAATGTTAATAAGGATTCAATAATTATGTTTTTGAAAGCACTTTCAAAAATAAGGATTATTATTATATCCCATAAAAGATCACCTTCTCTTCCCAGTTAGCTACTTTCAGCTTGAGGAGTGTAAAAGAAAAATAATCAGGAGATATAAGGGTGGGCATCCCTCTAAAGAGGCAGAACCAGGCAGAGGAGAGGCCACCTCCAGGGGGAGGCTGGGAGCTGACATGGGTGCGGTTTCAGCATTCTGGGCTGGTGTTTGTGCTAAGAGGACCAGCAGGTTAGCAACAGCTTTACTGGGGCCCAGGAACAGCTGGGACAGAGCTGAGACTTCCGGCTGGAGATGCCCCAGGTCACACACCTGAGTACATCTTCCCTGCCCAGCTCTCAAAGAGATTACAGAAGGAACAAACCAAGGTTCTTCTCTAAGACTGAAGAGCTGGTTGCCACCTTTCCTGGTTAACATTCCGCAAAAGCATTTTCTCTCTAAGCCCGGGAACTGGGATCAGGATATTTTCTTTTGTCAAGTTCACTTGTTACCTTCAGACCAAAGTTGTGTTTTACATAAATCATGCGATCTTGGCACTCATGACTGCTTGATTGAAAAAACATTTCTTAATAAAAATATTTTAAATTTGCCATTTTAAAATAATTGTCTTCTTTGTACCCGAATGTTGTTTTCTACTATTCGTGATTCTGGAAATATTTGATCCTGGTCCATCATGGTGGCACATATGGAACTGTTTGTCAGTGGTTTCTGCCCTTGGGTCTACAAGAAACATCCCCCCATGTTGAACAGTTTTTCCAAAACAGTTTCCTTAAAACTAACTTAGAAGTCATTCTTACAAAACACGTATGACACATATGAAATGTGACCACTTCTCACTACCTCTGTCAATACGGCCTGAAGTCAAGCCACCAACATCTCATAACCCTCCTGGTTTCCCCGTCTTTCTTCCTCGTCAGGGCTGCTGGGACTATTTATTTATTTATTTATTTATTTATTTATTTATTTATTTGAGGGAGTCTTGCTCTGTCGCCCAGGCTGGAATGTGGTGGCATGATCTCAGCTCACTGCAATCCTCTGCCTCCTGGGTTCAAGCGATTCTCCTGCCTCAGTCTCCTGAGTAGCTAGGATTACAGACATGCACCACCATGCCCAGCTAATTTTTGTGTTTTCAGTAGAGATAGGGTTTCATCATGTTGGCCGGACTGGTCGCAAACTCCTGACCTCAGGCGATCCGCCCTCCTTGGCCTCCCAAAGTGCTGGGATTACAGGTGTGAGCCACTGTGCCAGGCCAGACAATTTCTTTAAAACACTGGTCAGATCATTTTCCCTGCCATTCACCTCAACCACCTATTCCCCATCTATCCATCTCACACTTAAAATAAAGCTCAGAGCCTTTGCCATAGCCTATGCCATGCTGCATGGACGTTTGACCAGTACAATCACTCAAGGCCATGTGCCAGAAGAGTCCTGTGCTTGATACTTAATGCTGTACAATTGATAACTTCAAATTCTTAATAATTTATCTCTTAATTTGAGCTCTATAAATGAAATATAGTGGAACAATGGAGCATGCACTCAAGGCTTGGAGCCTCAGTTCATGGGCAATCTTCTCTTCCTTCCCAGGATGGGTTTTGGCCGTCTGCTGTCTACTCCCTGGCATCCTGGGCCCTACCTGGCCTCCCCTTCTCTCTCTCTCTCTGACACATGGCAGCTGATCACTTGCACCCGAAATGGACCTGGACAGGCCAGACAACCACAACACTTTAACAGGCAATCGGGGGGTAGGGTGGGGTAGGTAGCAGGGCAAGCCCCTTACTCCCCTAATCCAGGTAGCTAGCACATCCCAACACAGCTGTTGCAATTCTGGGGGTGCCACCCATCACTTTGGGTGGGGAGGGTCCATGGGAAGGGGAGACTGACTTCTTCTCCCTGCAGCCAAGTAGGGCAGGTTGGTGGCCCAGTGGCTGGCAGGAGGAGGAAGCCTGCTTAGTCCATGAAGCCAGGGGATTTTGCATACACTAAGTAGCAAAGCAGGGACCCCAGGTGCCCATGAGGGTCTGTACTCCCCCATGAATATTCCCAAACCGAAGGGAGTAAGACATAAACAGCAAATAAAATGACAAGGGAGAGACTGAAAAAAAAAACAAAAAAAAGTTTTCTATTTTACTAACTTTTAAAGCCATTTTAATTGCTTTTTGAACAAGGGGCATCACATGTTCATTTTGCACTGAGACTCCTAAATAACGTAGCCAGCCTTGCCTGTGCATGACCAGCCCCCGCCTGTCTCTCCAACTCCCTCCTTTCCACTGCCTCCCTCCTGCACTCCTCTCAACCAACCTGGAGTTCCTGTAGGCCAGAACATGCTCACCAAGCTCAATCCTGCCTCTTGGCCTTTACCTTGCTATTCCCCCTGCCAGGAACATTGTTACCATGGGTATCTCCATGGTCATTCTCTCATTTTTACTTTATTTTTCTCAGATGTCACCTCCGGATCCTGATTTCAAATGATCACTAACTTTCCTGTTCATGCCATAAAAATGCCACCATATGCTAATCACCCATGATCTCCTGACTCAGCCTTGATTTTCTTCCAAATCTTTAATGCTAGTCAACATATACAGATACGTGCTCTCTTGTGTATGATTGGTCTTACTCACTAGAATGCATATTCCACGAAGTTAGGGAATTTTGTTTCCGGTTCATCTCTTTATCCCCAGTGCCTAGAGTAGTGCCAAGCACAGAAAAGGCTGTTAATAATATGTGTTGAATGAGTGCACGAACTCATCTCTGTCTGTCACTCTGTATTCCTCTTGCTCACCGTTTCCTTCTGGAGGAGGGAAAAAAGCCATCTCCTAAGGGGAGATCCTCCCCACACTGAAGCCTGTTACCCATTCAGTTATTAATCAAGAAAGTATTTACTGGGTATCTACTATGTACAATTATTTGTTGTGCCTATTTCATGTGAGGTGCTGTGTTAGACCCCCATGAGTGCTACTAAGACCATCCTCACTTTTCTTTCTTCACAATTATTTAGAGCATTGATTTTCTAACACTTCCCTCCCATCACTTAACTGTGAGCAAAACAACATTGCAGATTCTGTGTGCACTCACCATAGCACCTAAGAATAGAGCAAAGAGTGACGTTATTCAATTCGGGGATGTCGGCTTTTGATTTTCAATTATAACAACAAATTGTTTTATGGTATCATCCCGTCCTCTGATGCCAACTCTGAGTGATCACAGAAATGCTCCACACGTTCTTCAGGGAGGAAGTGCCCTGTTCTGTTTATTTTGGTTCCAAGTGGCTGCCCAGTAGCCTAATTTTCCTTTGGCATTCTTCTGGCAGGCGTTACCCACTCATGGTAGATGGTCTCCCTTGAAAGGAGAGCAAACTAAGGCCCAAACTCCCTCTGAACCCCCCTGTGACATCTTTGCTCTTCCATCCCGCTCTTTATCTCCTTGGCATCAACTGATGTGGGCACAGCTTGGTGCTTGTCATGAAATAAGTGACACATCAGAAGCCTATGTGACCACTCTTCCAAACTTTGGTGATTTTTTTTTTTTTTTTTTTTTTTTTTTTTTTTTTTCCCCAGAGTCTCACTCTGTCGCCCAGGCTGGAGTGCAGTGGCATGATCTTGGTTCACTGCAAGCTCCGCCTCCTGGATTCAAGTGATTCTCCTGCTTCAGCCTCCCGAGTAGCTGGTACTACAGGCACCCGCCACCAAGCCAGGATAATTTTTTGTATTTTTAGTGGAGACGGGGTTTCACCGTGTTAGCCAGGACGGTCTTGATCTCCTGACCTCGTGATCCACACGCCTCAGCCTCCCAAAGTGCTAAGATTACAGGTGTGAGCCACCGCGCCCGGCCTGGTGATTCTTTTAAACGTGTCATGACCCTTCACTCACCCCACTGGCGCCACATGAACCAGTGACCCCACGTTCGGAAGCACTGGTTACACTTGATGCTCCCCATTGTTTATTGCTTCCCAGATAAATTCTTAGGCCCTGTGAACTTGTTTTCATACAAGTCAACTGAATTCAACTTAGCAGGAAACATTTTATGTCTCGGGGGAGATCTCTAAGTATGCATTGCCTTCTGCCAGGGCTGGGCTAATTCTTTTTAAATTAGGCCACTTAAGGGTTCTTTGCAGTTATTAAAAGTCAAAATAAGTAAAGAAAGATGAATCACCAGTCCCATGGGGAAATCAGAAGACAGCAGAGTATCCTCAATTCTCCTCTGCTGCTGGGTTATATAGATATCTCACAATGGAATGGACTTGGGGTTTGAACTAATAAGGTAAAAAATAGTATCATAAAAAAATTAAAAACAAAATAAATTCATGGCAAGAAAAAGCAGACAAATCCATACTCAAAAGTAGCCACCCAAAAGAATACACTCCAATGTGCACTATTTGCACTTGCTTGACCTCACCAAATGATTATTACTTAATACTCAATAAAATAATATAGTGGAATCTAAATCTGTTCTTTGAGCAATTGCAACCTGCCTTATTGAGTTCTGGGCAATGCCCTCTCCCGAATAGAGCCATTGAGATGGAAATCACCCTTACAGGCAATCCTATCTGAGCCACACTCTTTGATCATCACAGAAGCGGCTCCTCTTTTCCAGGGCATGATAATGTTCCTAGTATTTTGCTATGATTCCCAGACTGCAAGTTTGATTTGTCCTGTTAAGAATAAAGCTGCCACCAGTATACACTGAATCCTTCTTGAAACCTGGGACAATTAACATAAGTCAGCTTGGAAATCCAGGACTTTGTACTCTTACACACACTGATGATGGCTTTTTCTTGCTTTTTTCCACTCCTAAATTGTTTATTGATTCCAATAATTATTTTCTAGGCAACATTTTACTTTTTAAATGGCTGGCTATGGGAAGGTCTTTTGCTGTTGAAATGTTTGGAACAAGAGACTGGTTCTTTGAGTTAATTGTATATGCATACTTTATGAAAGCTGTGATCAGCTACTCATCCATGATTGTGAAACAGTCTTCCTTCTTTTTACAGAGTTGAAAAAAGATGAGAATAGATGGTTTTCTGTTGCAGCTAGGGTGAGCATTCATGGAATTCACTTCTTCCACCCTCTGCTGATGCACTTAGTATTTATCTTCTGTCACGTACAGGACCCAAAACACAGAACTTTTGTTCACAGTGAGCACAGGTAGAATTAGATAGTGATAACACTTCTAAACTCTTTCAAAGCTATAACTTCAAAAATATCGTAAATAGGCTGGGCATAATGGCTCATACCTGTAATCCCAGCACTTTGGGAGGCCAAGACAGGACGATTGCTTCAGCCTAGGAATATTGAGGCCAGGCTAGGCAACATGGCAAGACCCTCTCTCTACAAAAGATGAAAAATTAGCCAGGGGTGGTGGCATGTGCCTCTACTCCCAGCCACTCAGGATGACGAGGTGGGAGGATCGCCTGAGCCTGGGAGGTCGAGCCTTCAGTGAGTCATGATTGGTTCACCGTACTGCAGCCTGACTGACAGAGCAAGACCCTGCCTCAAAAAAAACAAAACAAAACAAAACAAAAGAAACCAAACAAAACAAAAAAACAAAAACGTAAATAAAAGACACGGAAAAAAGACACCCATTCCTAGGTAAATTATGGAATTTATCTCAAATTAAACTTTTGTTCAGTGCCAGTCCAAATAGAATTGTTTTGCCTCCTTCCCACTAATATAATTTGAGACTCTGAAATCCTCAGAGGATTGCTTTTGATGGGCATCCTGAGATTTTATCTGGGGCAAAATGGTAATTCTTCTGTTTAAGGTTGCTGATTGAAGCTTTTTAAACTGCATTTTGTTTCCCACATGGTTTTCAATTTACCGTCAGTACACTTCGGTATATGTGGAGGTCCTAATCCCTTTTGAGTGGACATGTAATGACAGTGTAGTAGAAGGCAATAGTGGGTCATGGCTGACAGTGCAAGCTCCTGCCTAACTAATTTTCACTGATAGGATTCCTACAACTGAATCAAACACAGGAAGCCCATATCAATCAGAGAGAACTACTATAGAGTTCTACCCAAACTATTTTATCTTCTCTGGGTTGTGTGTGTGTGTGTGTGTGTGTGTGTGTGTGTGTGTGTGTGTATGTTTTGTTTGTTTTGTTTTGTTTTTGCTGAATAGAGACATTGGCTGAGATTATCTCCTTCCTGCTGCCTCCCAGAAGGTTAATGCCAGGCGGTACAAGACACATCTCATGATTTAATTATCATATCCCTTTCTTTGGAATTTCCTCTTGAGCTGACCAAGTCTTATTATTGATTTTTGGGAGTACCCGGGACTACAGGCTCATGCTATCATGCCTGACTAATTTTTAAATTTTTTGTAGAGATAGGGTCTCACCATGCTGCCCAGGCTGGTCTCAAACTCCTGGGCTCAAGCAGTCCTCCCACCTCAGCTTCCCAAAGTGCTGGGGTTACAGGCATGAGCCACCACACCTGGCCCATTTTTCTGTATAAACTGATTATATATTTAAGATTGTTATACATATTTTAAAAGTTTTACATTGCTGGTCAAAGTTTAAAAATATTCTTTTGTAAGCTGATAGTTTACTTAAAACATATTTGAGAAAGCTTTTGGTTTCTACTTCCAGTTGCTCAAATCATGTTTCAGAATGTCTAAATCATGTAGATTTGCTTTTGTTCTTTTTGTACCGCTCCCCCCCCCGCCCCGCCTTTATCCTGCAGCAGTGTTTAAAAATCCATAGGCTATAGACCTCTACAAGACTCTCTGGAATCTTAGCCACTTTGGATTTCCTTATAGCAGTGACATCATTTCTATTGCTAATTAGATGTCAATGCCCCTTTGGGGAATGCATTTATTCCTAAAATACACTGTCATAAAATTAAATGACTATACCAATTGCCAACAATATATTTTATAGAAATAAAATTTTGTTCACAAAAATCACTATAGGAAAGATACCTCACAAATCATGTTTTGTGAGGCTCTAAGTTTCAATTCTAACAACATCCCCTCCCCACCCCTCCCCATTTACAGTAATCTGACTTAGAGATTCGTAGCTTATCCAATAACCTTTCTCATCAAAATCTAGCATTTAACTGACATGAGCTTTCTTCATCAATTTTGTCCCATGTTTGTGTGTATACTGTTTGGAGGGATGTGCATTTGAATGGAGGCTAAGGGAGAGATGGAGGGGGAAGGATGTGCAGGATTATCAGTGGCATACCTTGTGTGTGAGTGTGCCTGGATGTGCCTGCTATGGAATTTCCTCTGGTCATTAATCATAAACATATTTATTACTTGAACCTTGTTTTTCCCCTGATGCGTGTGTTAAATCATGTATTTTCCATCCTAACATAAGTAATTAAGTTTTGAGTTATTTATGTATCCCTATTTTACTTCCTCATTGCAAATGGTAAGTGAAATGGAATGAACTCACAAGTCAACACAATTGTATTAAGGCAATGCACTCAGTGGCAAAACTAAAAACTGAAACTGAAAAGCTTGTTTTCAGTGTCTCCTTCTTAGATTATTTAAAACATAGAAAAAAGTCAAGCAATATACCAATGTAAGAGCCAATTCCATAAAGTATTAGTGACAATAAATTTCCTATAGACAGAAACTTTGTAAGAGGTTCAAAATAGACACAATAAGAGTAAGTATTACTGGGCAGGATGGCTCACGCCTGTAATTCCAACACTTTGCGAGGCCAAGGCGAGCAAATCATGAGGTCAGGAGATAGAGACCATCCTGGCCAACATGGTGAAACCCCATCTCTACTACAAACACAAAAATTAGCTGGGTGTGGTGGCACGTGTGTGTATCCTAGCTACTCAGGAGGCTGAGGCAGGAGAATCGCTTGAACCCAGGAGGCAGAGATTGCAGTGAGCCGAGGTCACACCACCATACTCCAACCTGGAGAGAGAGACTCCGTCTCAAAAAAAAAAAAAAAAAAAAAGAAAGAAAAAAGGACATGTCTTAAATCAATCCATTACACAAAACAATGCATCCCACTACCATCTTTTTTTTTGCAAACACAAGACTATTTCTGTACTTTTTGGTTACACTGTTTCTATGCTGACATGAATTAACAAGAGCTTGGTTTTGTTCTGCCTCAAAAATTGTAATGCTGTTTGCATTTCTCATTGTGCTACAATGAAACTTGATTGCTCACCCGCTAATCCCTGGAATCTCTGTATCCAGAGTGTAGAAGTAATGGAGATACAAATAACCAAACCACTAAAGCCCTAGATGGCAGCTCAAGAATGTGGCAGTGCTTCATTTTTAATTGCAATATTTTGTTTCTTGAATCTTTACTGTGGTTCCATCACTTCAGAGTGACCCATCTACCCTCTACAGCAGTTTTCCAGTGTGAAACTAATCTAGCCACTGCCAGATGGGATGGCTTATGCCTTTTTCCCTCCTGGAGAGAAGAATTTGAGATTATATGCTATTGGAAAAACATGATTGTTGTTATTCCAAAATGTGCAAGTCGTGGTGTATATTTCTCCAGAAACGTTTGTACCAATCCATGGCTTCAACCCAGAATCCCTCCTGCCAGCCTGAAAGAACAAGTTGGAAAGTTATTCAGGACTTCAGAGACATATGCTCAACTTTGCATCTCATTCTCAAATTGACCTGTGGTCAGTTTTGAAATTTAACCTACTTTTTAAACATTTAGTTTAGGGACTAAGACGAAAAAGCTCAATAGGTTTGGGTAAAATGCTTAAATAATGGGGATGATTGTTCTTGGTGAGGGCAACTATCTTCAAGGCTGCAAAGAGGGTTAGAACAAGGATAGTAGCCGCAAGTTGTGTATTTTATTTGAGCATGAGCCAAAATAAATTTATTAACTGTTAGCTGAAAACAGGCTAGAAAATAAGAAATTTCTTACTTTATATTTTTAAGATTTTAATCGTATTAAAAACAAATTTCTCTTTTAATATTAAAAAATAATAGATATAACTAAATAGAAAATAAACAGCTATGTCAACTTAAGAAGACAAATTAAAGGACTTTTCAAAGTTCTCTTTGCACGGTCCTAAGAATACTCAGTCTATTACCACTGCAAAGAGTTTCAGAAACAAGTCACCATCATGAACTGACAGGAATATACATTCGGCTCATTCTTGAAATCCAGGATCACAGGGCACTTTACTCTCAGATTGGGCCCCCAGTTTCCATCACACCACAGCTGGGTGGCAAAAGGTCAACATACAGCCATTTTTAGGACTAAAAGATACTGAGCCCTTGAAAATTGCAGACTATTTACTGTTGTCCCACAGTAATTGTGGGAAGAGTCTTGGAAGCTCTTCTGATAAATCCAGTGTCGTAAGAATAGAGAGAGAAAATGACAATTTGAATAAAGGAAATCCAAGAGGGTTACAAGAAGTAAAGAAATGACAGGAGTTCCTCCTCCCTTGCAGCAGGGACTACAAATAGCCAGCTTTTATGGTACTCATTGACAAGACCTCATACTTTGAACAATCATTCAGCAGTTTTGCTCTGTTCAAAAGACACTGATAAATGTTCCATGCACTGCACTAGGTTCTGGGGATACAAAAATGCAATACATAATCTCTCCTGACATGACTTAAGCTCTGAATGAGACCACAGGTGGGTAAACCAATTCTTTCAATAAATCATTCTTCCCCTTCTCTCTTCACCTGGGTGAGTGCAGCTCAGCCCTCCAGGGGCAGCTTACAGGACTCCTCCATGGCGGAAAGATTCCTTGACTTACCTATAGCAGGCTCGGTGTTCACTTGTTGTGTTTCACAGCACTTTTCACATTTGTCATTTAAGAATGTGTTTGTGTAGGCCGGGCGCGGTGGCTCATGCCTGTAATCCCAACTCTTTGGGAGGCCAGGCTGGGTGGATCACGAGGTCAGGAGATCGAGACCATCCCAGCTAACAAGGTGAAACCCCGTCTCTACTAAAAATACAAAAAAAAAAAAAAAAATTAGCCGGGCATGGTGGCAGGCACCTGTAGTCCCAGCTACTCAGGAGGCTGAGGCAGGAGAGTGGCGTGAATCCAGGAGGCGGAGCTTGCAGTGAGCCGAGATCACGCCACTGCACTCCAGCCTGGGCGACAGAGCAAGACTCTGTCTCAAAAAAAAAAAAAAAAAAAAAAAAAAAAAGAGTATGTTTGTGTAAATACTTTCTAGAATACATTTTCTGTATAAAGGAAACGATCTGGTTTTGCCAGTGCAGTCTTCCCAGGAGAGAAGACAATGTCTAGCATGCAGGAGGTATTCAAAGTAAGCTTGAGGAATGAATCAATGAGAGGTGTTAAAAGCAGTGATGAGTATACATGGGACACAGTATGAGCACAAAAGGGGACTTTTCTGTGTCCTAAAAAAGCTAGCTGATCTGGATTTTGAAGGATCTGTCTATGTTACCCAGGCAAGAAAGGAGGAAACTGGCATACCCAGCTGTGAAAGTGCCATGTTAAATCTCTAAAGAATGAAATGGCTTGTACCATGTGAGCAATTACAAACAATGCAGCACTATTGGGAGAAAAATTTGGTGGGAAGGAGTAGTAGGGCAGGAAGGAGTAGTAGGGCAGGAAGGAGGAGTAGGGCAGGAAGGAGGAGTAGTAGAGCAGGAAGGAATAGTAGAGCAGGAAGGAGGAGTAGGGCAGGAAGGAGGAGTAGAGCAGGAAGGAGTAGTAGGGCAGGAAGGAGTAGTAGGGCAGGAAGGAGGAGTAGGGCAGGAAGGAGGAGTAGGGCAGGAAGGAGGAGTAGGGCAGGAAGGAGGAGTAGGGCAGGAAGGAGGAGTAGGGCAGGAAGGAGGAGTAGGGCAGGAAGGAGGAGTAGGGCAGGAAGGAGGAGTAGGGCAGGAAGGAGGAGTAGGGCAGGAAGGAGGAGTAGGGCAGGAAGGAGGAGTAGGGCAGGAAGGAGGAGTAGGGCAGGAAGGAGGAGTAGGGCAGGAAGGAGGAGTAGGGCAGGAAGGAGGAGTAGGGCAGGAAGGAGGAGTAGGGCAGGAAGGAGGAGTAGGGCAGGAAGGAGGAGTAGGGCAGGAAGGAGGAGTAGGGCAGGAAGGAGGAGTAGGGCAGGAAGGAGGAGTAGGGCAGGAAGGAGGAGTAGGGCAGGAAGGAGGAGTAGGGCAGGAAGGAGGAGTAGGGCAGGAAGGAGGAGTAGGGCAGGAAGGAGGAGTAGGGCAGGAAGGAGGAGTAGGGCAGGAAGGAGGAGTAGGGCAGGAAGGAGGAGTAGGGCAGGAAGGAGGAGTAGGGCAGGAAGGAGGAGTAGGGCAGGAAGGAGGAGTAGGGCAGGAAGGAGGAGTAGGGCAGGAAGGAGGAGTAGGGCAGGAAGGAGGAGTAGGGCAGGAAGGAGGAGTAGGGCAGGAAGGAGGAGTAGGGCAGGAAGGAGGAGTAGGGCAGGAAGGAGGAGTAGGGCAGGAAGGAGGAGTAGGGCAGGAAGGAGGAGTAGGGCAGGAAGGAGGAGTAGGGCAGGAAGGAGGAGTAGGGCAGGAAGGAGGAGTAGGGCAGGAAGGAGGAGTAGGGCAGGAAGGAGGAGTAGGGCAGGAAGGAGGAGTAGGGCAGGAAGGAGGAGTAGGGCAGGAAGGAGGAGTAGGGCAGGAAGGAGGAGTAGGGCAGGAAGGAGGAGTAGGGCAGGAAGGAGGAGTAGGGCAGGAAGGAGGAGTAGGGCAGGAAGGAGGAGTAGGGCAGGAAGGAGGAGTAGGGCAGGAAGGAGGAGTAGGGCAGGAAGGAGGAGTAGGGCAGGAAGGAGGAGTAGGGCAGGAAGGAGTAGTAGGGCAGGAAGGAGGAGTAGGGCAGGAAGGAGGAGTAGGGCAGGAAGGAGGAGTAGGGCAGGAAGGAGGAGTAGGGCAGGAAGGAGGAGTAGTAGGGCAGGAAGGAGTAGTAGATCATGAAGCTCAAGAATACAGACTATCTTTCATGTCATTCCAAACAATATTTGACTTTATCTCTGACAATAAGGGGCCTCTGAAGATTTTCAATCAACAGGTAACATGGTTAGGCTGTCAATGTACCATTCTATGGAAAATACAGGAGAATAAAGACTCTTCTATTAAGATAGGTAATTGAAGACATAAGACTGAAGGCTATACCCCCATCACTTCTCCCTAGCACAGGCCCTAAAACAATCAAAATGGAGGCCCATAGTGCAGAAGCTTGTGGTACCCTCAGTGACAACATGATCTAAGCATATCTCACATGCCCAAGTCTTATAGGGTTACATGCCAAGGAAAACACTCTAGTTAAAGAAACAAAACATCTATGAAATAACCAAGGAACAAAACTACACATAATTAATATGATATAAACTGGAAAAAAAAGAAAAAAGAAAAACAGCAGCTCATGACAAAGTGGGACCAGAGATGTGTAGGGTGAGTGGGGAAAAGCTCTTTTTGGACCAGACGGATTCACAGCCAAATTCTACCCAGAGGTACAAAGAAGAGCTGGTACCATTCCTTCTGAAACTATTCCAATCAATAGAAAAAGAAGGATTTCTCCATAATTCATTTTATGAGGACAGCATCATCCCGATACCAAAACTTGGCAGAGACACAACAACAAAAAATTTCAGGCCAATATCCCTGATGAACATATATGTGAAAATCCTCTATAAAATACTGGCAAACCGAATCCAGCAGAACATCAAAAAGCTTATCCACCACGATCAACTCAGTTTCATCCCTGGGATACAAACCTGGTTCAACATATACAAATCAATAAACATAATCCATCACATAAACAGAACCAATGACAAAAACCACACGATTATCTCAACAGATGCAGAAAAGGCCTTCAATAAAATTCAACACCCCCTCATGCTAAAAACTTTCAATAAACTAGGTACTGGCTGGGCGCGGTGGCTCATGCCTGTAATCCCAGCACTTTGGGAGGATGAGGCAGGCGGATCATGAGGTAAGGAGATGGAGACCATCCTGGCTAACACGGTGAAACCCTGTCTCCACTAAAAATACAAAAAAAATTTAGCCGGGCATGGTGGCAGGTGCCTGTAGTCCCAGCTACTCAGGAGGCTGAGGCAGGAGAATGTTGTGAACACAGGAGGCGGAGGTTGCAGTGAGCCGAGATCACACCACTGCACTCCAGCCTGGGCTACCACGTGAGACTCCATCTCAAAAAAAAAAAAAAAAAAAAAACACAGAAGTCAGGAAACAGCAGATGCTGGAGAGCATGTGGAGAAATAGGAACACTTTTACACTGTTGGTGCAAGTGTAAATTAGTTCAAGCATTGCGGCAGACAGTGTGCAATTCCTCAAGGATCTAGAACCAGACACCATTTGACCCAGCAATCCCATTACTGGGCATATACCCAAAGGATTATACATCATTCTACTATAAAGACACATGCACACATGTTTATTGTGGCACTGTTCACAATAGCAAAGACTTGGAACCAACCCAAATGTCCATCAAGGATAAACTGGATGAAGAAAATGTGGCACATATATACCATAGAATACTATGCAGCCATAAAAAAGGATGAGTTCATGTCCTTTGTAGGCACATGTGTGAAGCTGGAAACCACCATTCTCAGCAAACTAACACAGGAACAGAAAACCAAACACCACATGTTCTCACTCATAAGTGGGAAGTTGAACAGTGAGAACACATGGACACATGAAGGGGAACAACACATACTGGGGCCTTTCAGGGGTAGGGAGGCTAGGGGAGGCATAGCATTAGGAGAAATACCTAATGTAGATGATGGGTTGATGGGTACAGCAAACCACCATGGCACATGTATACCTATGTAACAAATCTGCACATTCTGCACATGTATCCCAGAACTTAAAGTATTAAAAAAAAAAAAAAAGAAAGAAAGAAAGAAAGAAAAAAAAGAGGTGAGTCTTCTTCTGGTCCTTTAAGGAAGTGAGAGGGAAGTGGCAGAGCAGGAGGGAAGGTTCTCAGGAAAAATGACACCAAATGGAAGAAGACTGCTTGGCTGCTTTGGATGGGCAATTATCTGGAGGAACATGTGCGATGGTAGCTCTCATCAATTTACTCTGGTAAAGCTGTTTTTTAGACTTTAGTACTAGCCATGTCTATTTCCTGGCCACTTCAGTGCTAAAGCCATTAGGTGGGGCTCAGCAAGGTAAGTGTAGTGCCAGCTAGGCTGGGGTGGGTGGTAGCTGTGGGGGCTCAGTGAAGGGTGTCAGAATCCCAGCAAAATGAGGCTCCCCCCTTTCCCCTCTACCCTCACCCCTTAGAAGGCACCTGGTCAAGGAAACTGGAACGTGATGAGCAGAGCAAGGACACTTCCACATAGAGGCCCACCTGGGGCAGGTGTCAGAGCCTGATTTTTTTTAAATTTTGAAATGCACCTTTATTATTTCAGTTAAATTCAGATTACTATTAGAATAAAATTCACTCATTCATTCAAATTATCACTCAGTAATATGCTATCTGGGAACCATTTTAGGTACTAGATGAAACTTTTTTTTTTTTTTTTTT
>NW_016803181.1:1498371-1507389 GCF_001698545.2 Rhinopithecus bieti
AAAAAAAAAAAAAAAAAAAAAAAACACAGAAGTCAGGAAACAGCAGATGCTGGAGAGCATGTGGAGAAATAGGAACACTTTTACACTGTTGGTGCAAGTGTAAATTAGTTCAAGCATTGCGGCAGACAGTGTGCAATTCCTCAAGGATCTAGAACCAGACACCATTTGACCCAGCAATCCCATTACTGGGCATATACCCAAAGGATTATACATCATTCTACTATAAAGACACATGCACACATGTTTATTGTGGCACTGTTCACAATAGCAAAGACTTGGAACCAACCCAAATGTCCATCAAGGATAAACTGGATGAAGAAAATGTGGCACATATATACCATAGAATACTATGCAGCCATAAAAAAGGATGAGTTCATGTCCTTTGTAGGCACATGTGTGAAGCTGGAAACCACCATTCTCAGCAAACTAACACAGGAACAGAAAACCAAACACCACATGTTCTCACTCATAAGTGGGAAGTTGAACAGTGAGAACACATGGACACATGAAGGGGAACAACACATACTGGGGCCTTTCAGGGGTAGGGAGGCTAGGGGAGGCATAGCATTAGGAGAAATACCTAATGTAGATGATGGGTTGATGGGTACAGCAAACCACCATGGCACATGTATACCTATGTAACAAATCTGCACATTCTGCACATGTATCCCAGAACTTAAAGTATTAAAAAAAAAAAAAAGAAAGAAAGAAAGAAAGAAAAAAAAGAGGTGAGTCTTCTTCTGGTCCTTTAAGGAAGTGAGAGGGAAGTGGCAGAGCAGGAGGGAAGGTTCTCAGGAAAATGACACCAAATGGAAGAAGACTGCTTGGCTGCTTTGGATGGGCAATTATCTGGAGGAACATGTGCGATGGTAGCTCTCATCAATTTACTCTGGTAAAGCTGTTTTTTAGACTTTAGTACTAGCCATGTCTATTTCCTGGCCACTTCAGTGCTAAAGCCATTAGGTGGGGCTCAGCAAGGTAAGTGTAGTGCCAGCTAGGCTGGGGTGGGTGGTAGCTGTGGGGCTCAGTGAAGGGTGTCAGAATCCCAGCAAAATGAGGCTCCCCCCTTTCCCCTCTACCCTCACCCCTTAGAAGGCACCTGGTCAAGGAAACTGGAACGTGATGAGCAGAGCAAGGACACTTCCACATAGAGGCCCACCTGGGGCAGGTGTCAGAGCCTGATTTTTTTTAAATTTTGAAATGCACCTTTATTATTTCAGTTAAATTCAGATTACTATTAGAATAAAATTCACTCATTCATTCAAATTATCACTCAGTAATATGCTATCTGGGAACCATTTTAGGTACTAGATGAAACTTTTTTTTTTTTTTTTTTGAGATGGAGTCTCACTCTATCACCCAGGCTGGAATGCAGTGGCACAATCTCAGCTCACCACAACCTCTGCCTCCTGGGTTCAAGCAATTCTTCTGACTCAGTCTCCCAAGTAGCTGGGACTACAGGTGTGTACCACCACACCCAGCTAATTTTTATATTTTTAGTAGAGACAGGGTTTCACCAATGTAAACACTACTCTTGACCTGACAGGCAGCTTTTCCTTATAATCTGGCAACACTACCCACAACCCCCAGATTGACTAGGGATTGTTTCTTATCATGTAGAGATAGGAGCTCAAAATAGGGGTTCAAACCCCAGTTATATCACTGGCTCTGTGACATACACAAGTTTCCTCTCTCTCTCTCTCTCGCTCTCTCTCTCTTTCCGGGAAGCTTCTCACTATGAAATGCTTATTTCACAGAGTTGGAATAAATGAAAGCACTTTATAATCTGCCATTATTTGGACCACTCAACCCAGACATATGGTCTGAAATAAAAGACGGAAGTCGCAGACAATAAGAGTTATATCTGTATGCAAAATGATGGCACCCTGTCAGCAAAAGACCCTGGAGAGAAGACTGAGTTCACATGTAAAGGCTCCTTTTATCTCTACCTGAAAGAGGTAGAATCCAGCACATTTGCAAAGGAGTATGTTTCCTGCTTAGAGATGCCCTGCCCCAGAGCCACACTCTCTACCTTAGCCCTTTCTTCAGAGGGCAATGGTCAAGAATGAAAGCATTTGTGCTTTAATCCTGACACAACCGTTTACTGTCTGGATGACTTAACATCTCTGGGCCTCAGTTTCCTTATCTGGAAAATGATCTAATTGTCCCTACCGCATAGAGTTGTGAGGATTAAATAAGTTGATTTTTATCAAGTACTTAGAGCAGTCCCTTGCAAAGGCAACGTGCTTAAAACACATTGGCCATTATCTTCTCACAGTCAATGTTTCTATAGGAACAAAAAATTGGCTTGTGACCTCAAGTTAATTTGCCATAACATGATATAGACTGCCCTAGCACTCACTGCCAGTGCCAGAGAAGAAAGATGGCCCCATTTGAACTTGGGAAGTGGCTATTCTGAAGAATTAGAATCTCTTGCCCAGAACGTGTGGCTGAGAGGCAGAATGTGAAGCACCTTGTTTCATCTGAGCTCTCTCGTGTTTACAGGGAGCTGGCATTTCTCTGTCATTCAAAAGAAGGAAAAAAACACTCAATGATTGGTCATTCTACTATCAAAGAAGATAACATTTTATCAACTTTTCTTAGATATCTCACATACTCTTCCTTCCAAAAGCTCTTGAAGCTTCATTTAGTCAATGGCTGGTCAAAGGGAGAAAAGTGACCATTACAATTTGTGATTCACCCAATAATTGTAATCAAAGTAATAATGGCAATAATAGTAATAGTTAACATTTATTATATACATATTGTGGACAACGTTTTATCGTAAGTGCTTTACAGAAAATATCTCATCGTAAATCTTACAAAAACCCTAGGAGATATTATCCCCATTTTACAGAAGGGAAAATAATCCCCAAGTTTCCTAATAACAGGATATCAGGGAGATTTCAATAGAAGAGTCAAGCCAACAAAAACATAAATTCAGCAGACAGTGGAAATTCTGTTGGGAAATAACCCCCCCGGGCACTCTATCACTCAGCACCAAGAACACCTCCAATTACCGTACGAGTTTCCAGCAATATGGTAACTTTCAGTTCTCAGAAATGTCCAAATGAAGAGCAAGTCATATGGAAAGATACTTAAGATTGAGCCACTTTCCATTACTTGAAAATTTAGATCTATCCTTAAAGATTGCTTCTGGCATGTCTATATTAGTAGGAGTTGCATTTATCAAGTTGTTTAGAAATAGTGTTTGTTTAATCAGGGCTTTTTAATGCACAAAGCACTTTTAAATCATTATCTCATCTGATCTTTTTCAATGATGGTAACAAATAGAAGTCTTTGTTGTCATTTTATATATGAAATTGAGGCTTAACGATGTCCTCAAGCCCCAGAACTGGATACCAAAGACCTGTCTTCTGCCTCATATCCCATCTTATGCTTTCATCTTTTAATAAGATGGAGAAATGAGATTTCTGCACAGGGTAAAATTTTGTTTCAGCACCACACACTAGATACCCAACTAGACCAAAGGATTAATAAGAGCATGTCACCAGCTGGGAACAGATGTATCAAACAGAGATTGGGGGTTAACTGGTGTTCAGATTGGGCTAAACACCTTCAAACTTTACTGCAAACAGTTAACAAAATCACGGCGGAATATAGACGCTTTTTGTGTTCCAGAAAACAGTCTTCGGACCACCTCAAAAGAAATTCTGTCAAAGTTGTTTTTCTTCTTTAATCCAGGTTGGCCAGCAGTCAAAGAAATAAGGTCTTCATCGTCCACTTCAGTCCTCAATATTTCAACTGAAAACAGAAGCTTAGACATTGTGCTTTATAAAATACCACTGGGTGATTAGGGCTTAGAGACATTTCCTGACGTCTAATGGAGATAAGGAATGAAGGCTCCAGAACCAGTTGAGGTACAATTCACTCCCCGATAGGTAAGCAGAAAAAGAGCTACCACTGTAGTCACCCCGTTTCCCTCTGGAATGTCCCTCTGAGTTTGAGGAAATTCATGTCATCACCTTCCCACCATTCAATAGTCATGGTTATTAGTGGTATCCAAAGATATTCCGAGTCAAATTTAGGTCACATGGGGCCAAACAATGGAATTCCTGCTCTCAAGGACAGAGGAACACTCTAATTTCATTTTCACAGTCAGCACACACGCAATTTCCACCCTAGACATTTGTTGTCTGAAGCACTGCCTAAACTTGAGTGCTATGACATGAAATACATATCTGAAGCTCTGTGGCCTCTTCAGGGGACTGGGATGTCACCCTGCTTGGCTTCTCTGATCAAAAAAGACTTTCAACCCGGAGAATCCCTGGCTTCCAATGTGAGGACAGATCCCTAGAAAAGCCCTGGGCCCCTTTTGGATGTGGTACTGTGTAAGGTGAGAGCTTCACTGGAGTTGGAACTTAGGACTCTGAACACTTCACGGCTGAGATCATGGTTTCTTTGGATCTGGAGCAATTGGGAGAGGTGTAGAGAAGTGGCAAAGGGGACAAATTCAGCTCCTGGAAACAACTGGCAAGATCTCAGAATAGAGATTTTTTTTTTTTCAAGCACAAAAAAGAAAGCATTCATCACTTCTGCAAGGAAACCTTCCCTAATTACATTGAAATAAAAATACCCTCCCTCTCACAACCCCCTCTGCCATTCCCCTTGAGTATCATGTTATGCTGGCAATTTACAATTTCACTGCCAGAGCAAAACTCCTGTGCAGATTACTCTCATATATTTGGTTGACATTCAGAATCCTGATATCTCAAAACGTGATACTGCTTCTGTGAGTCTATCTTGTTACTTATAGATTCGTAGTGTTCATTTTGGCTTATAAGCCCCAGTGGAGCAGAGATGATACCCATTTTGCTAGTTTAACATATACATCAACACAAATATTCTTACCCTACCTTGTAATCTAAAACTCCCTTCAGTATGTATTTTCTCAGGTGAGTCCAAGTTAGAAATTATTAGATGATACTGTGTACTTTTTCAAACCCATCAAGCTATTGCTGATCCAAAAGGAAAACAGCTCCCTTTAGCTTCTAGTGAAAAGCCCTTCTGTTAGACAAACTCCCTCTCTATAATTAGCTAACATTTCTTTCAACTTTGGCAGCAAGAACAAATAGGCCACTTCAAACATGAAGAGTTTAAGAAGGTACCGTGGAAAATGAGCATAGGTGCACATAGCTGTTGGTAGGGATATTTACTTCTGCACACCACACAGAATGCTCATTTTGTCATTTTTATCTGCTAAGAGTAGGCTGAGAACCAAGAAATAGACATGGCATCTGGCCCTGAATTGCAACTACTTTTTCCAATTTGCCATCAAAATACTTTAAAGAACACTTGTTTAAGAGATTGACTGATTCATAATAAAGCATCCGGTTCTCCCACCTGTATAACCAGAGCTGTTCTGAACATGCCGCAAATGACAGTGCTTTTGCTTCAACACACAATGTCAGATCCTTTGCCCATGCTCTCTTGTCCTCCCTAAAATGCCATATATGACTGTCATTGCTCTAAAACCAAGCTCCATAATGCCCTGATGCTGTATCCAATTTCTTAACCCCAGGGACCTCCAGGGCATCCAAGCTCATCCCAAGTTTATCAAGATCCATCAGGGAACAGCAAGCCCCACTAGGGAAGGAGGTGGAGGTAGGGGAGTTGCCATCTGAGGACGTATCACGCGGCAAAAGTTGGAGTTGTATTATCCCATCTAAACCTTCACAAGCACTCCAGGAGTATATATTCTTCATTTTGCGTATGAAAAAACTAATGATGGAAAAGTTCAACGAACATGCTAAGCTACATGTTTCAAGTTTGGATCTCAAGTTAAATGCCATGCTCTTTCCGCTGCATCACATGCTCCAGTTTTGGAGCATAGGCACAGGGCATGGGAACATGCAAAATTTTAGGAGCTGATTTTTTATCTTAAAAGCAAGAAAAAGTCAGCATTGATTTTAAATTTTTCTTACATATAACACTCTGGAAAGAATGTAGAAAACTTATTAAAAGAAGGGAACATGGAAGATATGGAATCCGGTAAGAAAGTTACTGCAATATTCCAGGAGAGGGTTGAGAAGGGCTGGAAATAAATTGTCTATCAGCTAGGATTCCTTCATTTTGAACAACATAAACAAACGGAAACATCCATTCAAACCCTCTAGCTACTTTGAAAGAGTTTTCATTGGAAGGGTTTGGTGGGCTCACATGACTGACAGAAGGCAGGACAGCCAGGCCTATGAATGCACCACAACCAGGCACTCCAAAAGGCCAGGGGACAGGGAAGAGAGAGACCCTGGGGATGCTTCTGCCACCACCCTGCACTGAGTGGCTTCCAACCATTCTTCCACCCTTCCACCCCTTAGTCAAGTTTCAGAGACCTGGATTAGAGCAGCTACTTGGCCAAATTCAGGTTACATGCCAGAGATCTCGTTTGAGGAATGGACAAGGAGAGGAAGGATCTTGCACTCTGGGATTCCATAGTGGAATGCAGGTACTGAAATTACTTCCCAGCAAGTGGACACACTGTGAGTGAGAGCTATCCCCAGTGGAAATCAGAGTACTACTCAGAAGATGGAATGGATGCTGAGCTGCCAAAAGCTGATCAATGCTCAGAAGAAGTGCTGACAGTGGATCAGAGAAGGAGAAAATAGCATTTGAAGTACCATAGGCATTAAACACTTACTGAGAGCCTACTAGGTGTAAGGCAGTAGGCAAGTGTGATTGAAGATATATCGAAGTATAAAGCACTGACTTGGATTTAAAGAGGATCATAACACCAGAAAATAAATGACAACATTAAGTCATATATAGCATGTGCCGAGTAAATGGTACGGATAATAACACCTATGAGATTCAGAGAATGGAAAGATTACCAAATCTAAAGTAATTAGGAAAGTCATCCTAGATGCAGTGGAACTTAAATAGTATTTAGGATTTAGGCCACCAGACAGAAAAAGGGAGCTTTCTATGCGGGAGGATGATCGGAGCAGAGGCATGGAGACGCAATATCCAAAGAACATTTAGAAATCAATTGATAACACCGTTGTCTAAGAAAAACAATTCATATGAGAAATCCTTTCTGACAGAGAATGATATTTAAAATCCAATAAAAGTGCATTTTCCCTTTTCTTCTTTAGCTGTCCTTGCTTAATCACTCAGGAGTTTAGGGAGTGATTTCAAGACTTTAGGGAGGAAAGTAAGGAAGGTGTTGTATTTGTAAAACTGAGGGGTTGGGCTCAAATGTGTCAGTGGTTGTGAGAGAAGAAAGAAAACAGATCTGAGAGAGACTTGCATTGCGTTCCAAGTTCCGGACTCCCCTTCCTGGACCAAGGCCAGGCTGGCTGGAGTCAAACTCATCCAGGTCATTGTCAGGCTGCCAGATGCCCTAATCTACCCTGACTGCCACATTATCCTCCCTGCTCTTTCTCCTTTCCATCATTCCACAACATTGTCTCTCACCAGTCTCCAGAGCCAAGCCCCAGGAAGAGGGGTGAATCTAAAAACAAGGAGAGAAGCCTGGATCCTCCTGGATTCTGGCCCGCCAATGGCCGAGGTCTTTTTAGAGCCAGATCTAACGGGACCACTGCTCCACTCCAGGGCTTAGCTCATCTTCAGCATTCTCATTTCCCTTAAGTAGTACTTGCAGATGGGGTAAAAAGACAACATGCTTGGCTACGGTGAATAATCCTGCAATGAACATAGGAGTGCTCATATCTCTTCAAGATCCTGATTTCAATATTTTTTGGATAAATACCCAGAAATGGGATTGCTGGATCATGTAATTCTATTTTTAAACTTTTTTTAGAAACTTCTATACATTTTTTACATAGCAACTGCATCTTTTTGCATGTCTACCAACAGTGTGCAAAAGTTTTAATTTCTCTATATCCAATACTTGCCAACACTTACTGTCTTTTGTTTTTGTGTAATACATAATATCCATTCTAACAGATGTGAGGTAATGTCTTACTGTGGTTTCATTTGCATTTCTCTAAGGATTCGTGACACTGAGCATTTTTTCATATACCTGTTGATTATTTGTATGTCTTATTTGGAGAAATGTCTATTCAACTCTTTAGCCCACTTTTAATTGGTTTATTAGCTGTTTTTTTCTTACTATTGAATTGTAAGAACAACCTAAATATCTATCAACAGATAAGTGGATAAAAAGTGTGGTATATACATATGTTGGAACACTATTCAGCCTTAAAAAGGAAGAAAATCCTGACACATGTAACAACATTGATGAACCATGAGGTCATTACGCTAAGTGAAACAAGCCAGCCACAGAAAAACAAATACTTCTTTATACCACTTACATGAGGTATCAAATCTAGTCAAATTCATAGAATCAAAGAGTGGAATGGTACTTTCCCAGGGCTGGAAGGAGGAACAAATGGGGAGTGACTAACCAAAGGGCATAAAGATTCAGTCAAGCCAGATGAATAAGCTCTAGGAATCTTCTACACAACACTGTACCTATAGTCAACAATGACATATCATGTGTTAAGAGGCTAGATCTCATGTTAAGTGCATTTACCACAGTGAAATAAAATGAAATAATAAAATGACAATGTAATAATTACATCTCCAGCTGCTCACTTGTAGGAACCAGTCAAGCCTTCAGAGAGTCCTGCCAGCAATTCTAGATGCTTGCATTTCCAGACACCTACAGGCATCAGGAGGTAGCCAACTGCTTGTTTTCCATGTTTTCCCTTTCCCAGTTCTGAGGCATGATGCACCAAGCTCAGTACATTGCACCCATCAAACAGGGCTGCAGAGGGTCAAGATGTACACCAACCGCAAGCGTACAGAAAGCACTAAAAGTGGGCTTTTCCTTTAAAGAGACTCTGAGGAGTGCAGGGAGCACTTTTCCCATAAGAAAGAGATAGCTCAGGCAGCTTGCTTCCTTCCATCATCTTGTTTTTACTGTGAATCATGGTAGTATTCATCACTTTTAAAGTCTAAACCCCAATTTGCCACCAATGTGAAGAGTATTTAAGTGCTTTCCATGTTTCTTTTTTTTTTTTTTTTTTTTTTTTT
>NW_016803181.1:1507679-1529204 GCF_001698545.2 Rhinopithecus bieti
TTGTTTTTTTGAGGCGGAGTCTCGCTCTGTCGCCTGGGCTGGAGTGCAGTGGCCGGATCTCAGCTCACTGCAAGCTCCACCTCCTGGGTTTATGCCATTCTCCTGCCTCAGCCTCCCAAGTAGCTGGGACTACAGGCGCCCGCCACCTCGCCCGGCTAGTTTTTTTTTTTTGTATTTTTAGTAGAGACGGGGTTTCACCATGTTAGCCAGGATGGTCTCGATCTCCTGACCTCGTGATCCACCCGTCTCGGCCTCCCAAAGTGCTGGGATTACAGGCTTGAGCCACCACGCACAGCCATCCATGTGTCTAATTCTTTACAACATTCAGCGGGCTAATCAGGAGAAGCCAGAGATGTAGATCAGGACTTCAAGCAGCTCAGTGGAGGTACAAGCTCTAACTGCATGAAATTCAACACTGAGATACCCACCCCTGGGATACTGTATCAGTCCATTCTCATGCTGCTATAAGGTACTGCCCAAGACTGTGTAATTTATGAAGGAAAGAGATTTAATTGACTCACATTTCTGCAGGTTGGGGGAGGCCTCAAGAAACTTACAATCATGATGTAAGGGGAAGCAAAAACATCCTTCTTCGCATGGCAGCAGGAAGAAGAAGTGCCTAGCAAAAGGGGGAAAAGCCCCTTATAAAACCATCAGATCTCATGGGAACTCACTATCACAAGAATAGCTTGAGGGTAACTGTCCTCATGTTTAAATTACCTCCCACCTGGTCCCTCCCACAACATGTGGGGATTATGGAAACTACAATTAAAGGTGAAATTTAGGTTGAGACACAGTCAAACTGTATCAGATACCTAATTCTTTTCATTGACCATCTGGTTTATTATCCATGAGGAGCCACAGAACACTTGGGCAAGTTGGAATGAAACCAAAATAAGGCTTGTATAATTCACATACAATTGTGACTGAATTTGATGTAAAGTTATAAAAATACAAAAATAAATAAATAACTAGGTTTCATAACAGAGCATTCCAAATATCCTCTGCACCGTGATTGTACTAGATTGATTATAAATTATTCACACCGTGACTTTGTAGCTTTTCCCATTAAGAAGTGAAGTCTATCACCTTACTCCTTGAACTCAGACTTGGCAACGTGACTTGGTTTGTCTAAGAGAAGTGAAGGTGTTGGTATTCCACTTCCACTTCCAAGCCTAGGCTTCAGGGGCCCAGCATGTTTCTGCCAGCATTTTTAGAACCCTGTCTCCATCACGCAAACAATCGCAGGCTAGACTGCTAGATAATGAGAGATTAAGTGGAACAACTGGGATGCTAAACCAGCAGCCCCCAAGTGACTTGGCAACTGACCACAGACACATGAGTGAGCCTGGCTCAGACGAGAAAGACCACCAGTCCAGATTTTGAACCTGTAAAAATGTAAGCTAAATACATGATTTTTTCAGTCAGTGATTTATGGGTTGGTTTGTTATACAGTGATAGGTAACTGATACAATTCCTCTCAGGTTTTGATACCCTATTTCTTCTTGGACCTCAGGAATCAATGCTATTGCTCCATCCACAGCTATACTACCACAGCTCTACACAACTGCCCCATGGTCCCTGCAGATGATATTAATACATCCAGATCATTTCTAAATTTTACAGTTAACATGTCTGAGATTTCTCTTGAGTGTTGCCAATCCTTACTTTTCATCCCTGCCATTATCAGGCCTCCATTTCATTTGCTGGACATTGGAAATGTGTCCTAATTGGTCTTGCTTCTAGTGTTTTCTTGTTCTAGCCAATCTCACTCTCTATTGGTTTGGCCTGACAATGCCACTTTGTAGATCTCATCTTGTCTTTCTGTGGTCCCTCACTGTCTAGAGAATTAGGTTGAATTTAAGGTCAGGACAAAACAAAAATAAATGATATTGAATACCCACTATGTGCCACACAAAGTTGAATAAGATACAGAAGCGTAAGTCCACTTCGATTGATAAACACCCTCTTTAATGCAATTCCATTCCACCTCTGCAGATTCCTGCTCCACAACTTATCTACCTAAAACATCTGCCCCACCTCTTAAATATGAAACTACTCTGGCATTTTTGTTCATGTCAGTTATCCCAAATCCACTGCCTAAAATACCCTCTCTACTTTTCCCAGCTTCTGTTTTCCTTCAATGCCCAATTTGAGTCCTAACTCTTCTGAAACTTTCTCCTACTGCCCCCCATCCAGGTAATCTCTTTCTTCAGTATCTCTTGCCTCAATTATTTCACGCTTCCTTAGCTGTTAGCTGGGCATCTATATGGCCAGTCACTACACTAGCCTAGAGACCAGGGGCCATGACTTATCTCCCTCCAGCACCCAGCACAGTGCCAGACCCATATGCCTGAAGGTGATAGTAATATTAGATCAAAAAGGACTAAGCTCTTTCCCCAAGACAATGTAAAGCGTTGGCTCTCCTGCCTTTAAATACAAGTCTTAATTTTATATGCTTAATTTTAGGTATTTGTTTTGATTTTTAAAAAGCACAGACCCTCACCATCCCTGCCATGACTCACAAGGAGTCAGATAAAAGAAACGAGGCTTCCTAACACATATTAGGTTAATACAAAAGTAATTGTGGTTTTTACTATTGACAGCTACCACTTACCAAACACTCGCTAAGTGCCAGGCACCACCATGCACATTTCATTTGTATGTTCCTACTTAAATTTTATAACACATCACGTGGTACGTATTATTATCTCCATTTTATAATAAAGGAAACTCATTAGCATGATTGAATATTCTATCAAAAATCCCACAGCCAGCAGTGGGACCTCTTCTGCCCAAGCCCAAAGCATGTGTTCTTAAGTAAGCTATCATGCCCCTGACTTCTTTGATTCTTTTGATCTTAGGACATACGAAACTGCCTTTTATCATTATTGTACCTCTGCATCAATAGTCCTTATCTTCTAGCCTGGTCTGTAGTTCCATGGAACCCAGGTAACCTAGTACTTCATGCAGCAAACAGGATAATGCTGCCACCCCAAAGATGTCCATGTCTTCATCCCCAGAACCTGTGAATGTATGTTACATGGCGTGGGGGAATTAAGACTGCCGATGGAACTAAGGTTGCTCATTCGCTGGCCTAGAGGTGGGGAGATTGTGCTGCATTATCCAATGGGCCCGTGCAATCACAGGGGTCTTTATCAGTGAAAGAGGGAGGCAGGAGGGTCAGCGAAGGAGGTGTGACAACAGAAGCAGAGATCAGAGTGATGCAATTGCTAGGGGGCTGGGGCCCAAGCCATAGGGTGTGGGTGGCTTCTAGAAGCTGGAAAAGGCAAAGAAACACATTTTCCCTTGCACCCTCCAAAAAGAAGGTTTAATTTTAGCCCAGTGAGACCCATTTCAGACTCCTGACCTCCAGAGCTCTAAGGTAATAAATCTGTGTCCTTTTGAGGCGCTGAGCTTGTGGTAATTTGTCACAGAAGCAACAGGGAATGATTATGCCTTTCCATAGAAACAGTTAGGGCCAGTTTATGGTCTGATAGTTTGTCAAGACTTCTCTCAGGAGTTACAGTCTGAATGATTAGAAGGAATTTTTAAATTCAACCTCTATTACTGAGGCATCATAAATTGTTTCTACAATTAAACTGGAGAAAGTTTTTGAAGAGTCACCTCAAAATGTCTAAAAGAAAGGCAGAGAGCTGACCCCTCTTCTCCTCTCCTGTGCTCATACACTGGGTAGAAATACGCTCCATTCAAGTTCTGATTAGCTGAGATTTCCTGTGGAACTAACGTGCTCTTGCTAGTTTCTAAATGATGTTTTTCTCCTCCCGGTAAAATCAAGAACTGCCAATAAGGTGCAGGCCAGCTGCTGGGCCCACTCTGTCTCACATACACCATATACACAAATAGGAAGATGGTCTCCAAGGCTGTAATTTCCTGGCCAGCAAGTGTCTTGGGTTTCACTTCAGTGGTTAATGATGTGTCACCCGGGCGCCTCGGTATGGGGCATTTCCAACCTTCAATTAAAGGACTATCATTTACTCTATATATTAACATCCAGAACAATAAACACAGTGGAACACAGTCATTAGAGGCAGCCATAATCCATGGCCTGCTGTGTACTGATGTCAACCCTGCTGCGTTTGACATCTGAAATAATCCCAAAGAAAGCACTGCATTTTCAAAGCCGGGACTACGTTGAGGATATCCACCCCTGGCTGCATTCCATCTTTCCACCTCCATCTTCCAATCTATCAACATCTTGGTTCAACCTCAGAGTTAAAAACCCCTTGTCTTCACAGAAAGACATCCAGGCTAGCCTTCTCTTTTGCTGGAAAGAATGCCACCAGTTTTCAGTTGATTGAACCTAGTGGGTCTTCATTGTAAGAGAATAAAACCAATCCTGGATAAATCGTAATTCCTAATCTAAAGGATGTCAGAATGAAGTAGGATTGAAGACATACCACCAACACAGAACAAACAACCCTGAGCATAGTGCACAAAGAAAGCAGATACAGAAAACCAGCAAAAGACAAGTTCTCTCAAACTTAGCCGAAATGTGGAGCCACATGAAAAGTGCAGTAATTCTTCCTTCACCTCAGGGCTCATGTCGGTCTCATCTTTTCAACACAGCACAATTGTAATTTCTAGGGGTCCAGGTACCTAGACTTTTTGAGTTGAACTCTTTCTTCAAGGGGATCCAAAATGAAAACAATTCAAGTCTCCTGTTCCAGGGAGTGGGGGTGGCAGGCCAGGGGAATCTCGGGGTGTTTATTGTACACTGACAGGTTGAAGAGGAGATGTACTTGGGTTGAGGTGATGGAAAGATGCCGTACAATTAGATGGGAAGCAAGAACACAAAGAAAGCCTTTTCAGCAGACCAGAGGACTGCAGGACCCAAAACCTCTAAGACTGGGATAAAAGCAGGCTTTATTCATTCGAGGGACTGCAGCAACTGCCTACTGCCTGGCTGGTAAATCTCATTATCGCACCGTCCCTAGGAAGGGGTCTGATTTGATTGGTTGTCCCATGTCATCTGCGGCATCTCTTTTGGGAGGTGCTGTTAGACTTGCCCACTTCACAGGCAGGGGCCACCTCCACGGAGCCTGTAGAGGCTGCCTGCAGCTGAGCCACCAATGCCCGGCCTGTTGGGAGCCAGCGAATTGTGCCACACGGCACAAGGAAATGCCATGCACCAGAGCAGCATACCTCAGAAAGAGACTTGGGAACACAGCAGGCAGGCAGATGCCCTGTGTGCCCGTGTGCATGTATCTTTAAAATCAAATAGAAGTGATACTACTCTTCTGAGTTACCTATACCATTATTCCTCTCCACCAATTGTTTTTCATTTTGCCTTTTTTTCTTTTGATAAAGTTTTATGCACCATGTTTGGGCTGCAGAAGCAGATCCAAAGGAGTCTCAGCACACCACCTGATTCCCTGAGCACAGGCTCTGGGGACTTTTTGGAAATGACTGTGCCTCAATGCAGAGAGAGGGGTTTTCCAAGTTACCAAGTGCACTTTCTGTTCTTAACACCCAGGGGGGGCGTGGAGAAAGTGAGAGGCTCTGTGGTGGCTTCCTGGGCATGCCCATGGAAAGTGCTTACTCGTCTTTGCACACCTCGCCTGGGTCCCGGTCCACTCACAAACCCGGTAGATCCCTCTTTCCAACCATTCTGGCCTGCGGTACCTATGGGCTTTCACTGTGCGTGGCCGCCCCCTGCTGGAGCAGCCTGGAACTGACCTCCAGTGACACCTAGGGCAGACACCTGGCCAGCGCAGGGAGGTGTGAGAGAACAGATTGTCGAGTTCTTTCCATGGCATTCATTCCAGAGGGAGCCACTAAACTGGCCTTGACACACAGGAATCTGTTTAATAATCCTGTGGAGACCTAAAGTCTACAAATCCCTATGGTAACTCCTCTGAGAGTTTAATCACCCTCTCTCGGAAATATTTTCCCTATTTGTGATCTGAACGATGTTTCTGTTTCATTTCCAACTGATCTGATCTAATCAGGGATGAAAAGCAGCTGCTGTCAATTCTCTGGGCAAAAGCCCTTTATAGGCCAGGAGAAAGATTAACAAATGTGCCTCACTTCCCAGGAAAAGTCCTAAGCTTTACTTTCCTTTAATATGACTTTATTTAGCCTATTTTAAAATGTGTTTATTCTGTGACTCTCTTATGAATGCTCTCATCTTCTCTACATTTCTCCTTACTTGGGACATGATACCCCTAGTAAGAATCTGGCTGTAGCCAAGTATGATGCTGCTACTCTCATGTGTACCCCTCTAAATGACCATTTTTTTTGACAAATATTTGTTAAGCACCTACTATGTGTGAGGCATACAGGTAAGGTCACCGTGAGTTATAGATGAATTACTCACGGACTTTCCAAAAAGACGGAGAAGCTAGTCCTAGAATGCCTGCACACAGATCACTCTAACAGTGTATAAGATAGGAACAGGCATCAGTGTAACTGGAGACCAAACAGGGAGAACGCTTTCAGCCAGGGTGTATGGAAGGCTTCATGGAGATGTGGGAACTGAACTGGTCTTTGAAGGATATGTAGAATTCGGCTGGACCTGAGAAGGGAAAACAGCATTCCATGCAGAGATGACTGAGGGAAGCTCCAGAGACAGAGAGCACAGGGCATAGATCTGATGAGCTGGAAATGGTTGCATTTGGGTGAGTCAACAGGGACTACGGAAAACATCCACTGGGCCAGGTCGTGGAGGCTTTCCCTATAATGGGAAGGCATTAAATAATCCAGAGGCTGCCTTCACTTCTTAGAACTCCTGTTTGATTTTATTAACTTGAAGATAGCTTGTTTTTTACCATGCTGATCCTAAATCATTCTCAGCTGTTCTTAGCGTCACTATGTCCCCATCTAGTATTGGCTCTTGATTTTGATTTGTTTGTTCCAAGTCCCTGTTTGGGTTTCACTCTGATGTTTCTCGATTTCCGAGAAATCTGTCTTGCCCTGGCTTACGCACCGCCACTTTCTTAACCCAACCTTTGGTAAGATCAGTTCCAGCTGACCAGCTCTGTCATCTCATCTCTTTCCCTGAAGCAGCGGTTCTTTGATACTCCCTCGATCCCTTTAGGAGACTTCAAAAGGCAGGACACCTACAAGTGACATGCTGGGCAACTTACCTGCCCATTGTGGCCTCAGTGTTCTCATCTCTAAAAAGAGAAGGGAGGAGCCTCTTCGACCTCTACGAGCACTTCTGAGGCTTACGCTCCATAAGGCAATAACCTCAACTATTTCTGTCCACAGGCCATACCCCCAGCAGTCATTTCCATGGAATAGTTTCATCCTTCCTGAAAGAATGTGCCTATGAAATTGACTGAAAATGGACTTTGAAACAAATTGGACCTGCTACGAAGTCAACTAGCTTTGAGTTATTTATTTCCAACTGGGATGAGAATAGAGGAAAAGATGAGAACAGGCCCAGCTTACCTTCTTGCCAGAGGGCCTCTCCCCAGGAGATACTTTCAAAGACAAGATGATGGATTAGAAAGCACGAAAAGAAGGTACAGGTGGCATGCAGCACTCTGCTCCCTTCTTGAATCTGCCAGATGCCCCCTGTCCTTCACCTCTTTTGGTCATCAGGCTGGCCCTGCTTGATTGAATCTGTCAGCAGAAGCAAGACTTTCCTTCTGGCATGGTTTTCTCTAGATCCAGGTACTTTGCAGGACCCAATTTACCCCTCTCCACAGGGGACATGTCTCACACATGGCTGCCTCATGCCACTCACCACCCTGACAGTCTTCTCTTGGTAGTAATCGCCTTTGCCATCTGTTTGGCAGGAGTGTGAGACAGAAACGGGTAACACCCAGCAAATTACTAAACTGTTAGCCTCAATTTCCTGTCAGGTACTTTAACAAGAGCCCATATATCAGGAAGAATCTAGAGGATCCTGAAGAAAACAGGAGGACAGGACTAGGGCAGGGAGTGCAAAGTCAGGGAGAAGAACTCTACTTTCTTCATACTTCTAAACTGCTTTTATTATTATCGGGATGCTTCCATACAGGACTCCACATTAATTATTTTAATTATGATAGCCTTGTAAACTTAGATGTTAGAATCCCATTTTGTAGATGAGGAAACTAAGGTTTTGATGTTCTTATGCCTTATGGTGAGTGAACTTGACAACTGTTCTCGTACATTTTTGGACTGAAGGAAGAAAATATGAGCTGTTGAGACAGAGTCTAATGATAGAAGATTTGAAATGTTTCTAACACAAATAAATGGTAAATGTTCAAAGGGACAGAAACCCTAAACACCCCGATTTCACCATTACACATATATGCGGGTATCAAGATATCACATGTACCCCATAAATATGTACAATTATTATGTAACAATAAACAATTTTTTTTTAACAAATAACGGGGAAAACAATGTGCACTATGATTGCCCTGGATCCTCAAAGCTTTGGAAATCTGCAGCTACTTAACAAAAACAGCCCCAGGCTTCTCAAGGAGAAAAATTTCCATTTCCAGCCCCGAGACTTCGCCACAAGTGTGGCTTCAGAAGATGTGAACTGGGAAAGGCCAGAAACCAGAGAGTGGGAAAAAGTGATGGCAGCTGTAGAACCAAGAAGGGACCTTGCAGAGGGTGACAGCTTTCATCTGAATTCGCCATTTCTACTCACGTCCAAAGAAAGGGAACAAAAAATGCACTGATGAGACCAACCTGGCTCAAGCATCCAGGCAGTCTCAAAACTGCTACTAGGAGGAAGGAAGGTCTTGCAATACAAGAGAGGACCCACAGGAATGTGAAATGTGCTCTGCTGACTTTTTACATATATATACTTTAAGTTTTAAGGTACATGTGCACAACGTGCGGGTTTGTTACATATGTATACATGTGCCACGTTGGTTTGCTGCACCATCAACTCACCATTTACATTAGGTATTCCTCCTAATGCTATCCCTCTCCCCCAGCCCCCACATCCTGATAGGCTCCGGTGTGTGATGTTCCCCGCCTTGTGTCCAAGCGTTCTCATTGTTCAGTTCCCACCTATGAGTGAGAACATGCAGTGTTTGGTTTTCTGTCCTTGTGATCGTTTGCTGAGAATGATGGTTTCCAGCTTCATCCATGTCTCCACAAAGGACACAAACTCATCTTTTTTTATGGCTGTATAGTATCCCATGGTGTATATGTGCCAAATTTTCTTCATCCAGCCTATCATTGATGGACATTTGAGTTGGTTCCAAGTCTTTGTTATTGTGAACAGTGCCACAATAAACATTCGTGGGCATGTGTCTGTACAGTAGTATGATTTATAATCCTTTGGATATATACCCAGTAATGGGATTGCTGGATCAAATTGTATTTCTAGTTCTAGATCCTTGAGGAATTGCCACATTATCTTCCACAATGGACGAACTAATTTACACTCCCCACCAAAAGTGTAAAAGCGTTCCTATTTCTCCACATCCTCTCCAGCAACTGTTGTTTCCTGACTTTTTAATGATCACCATTGTTTTCTGTCCTTGTGATCGTTTGCTGAGAATGATGGTTTCCAGCTTCATCCATGTCTCCACAAAGGACACAAACTCATCTTTTTTTATGGCTGTATAGTATCCCATGGTGTATATGTGCCAAATTTTCTTCATCCAGCCTATCATTGATGGACATTTGAGTTGGTTCCAAGTCTTTGTTATTGTGAACAGTGCCACAATAAACATTCGTGGGCATGTGTCTGTACAGTAGTATGATTTATAATCCTTTGGATATATACCCAGTAATGGGATTGCTGGATCAAATTGTATTTCTAGTTCTAGATCCTTGAGGAATTGCCACATTATCTTCCACAATGGACGAACTAATTTACACTCCCCACCAAAAGTGTAAAAGCGTTCCTATTTCTCCACATCCTCTCCAGCAACTGTTGTTTCCTGACTTTTTAATGATCACCATTCTAACTGGTGTGAGATGGTATCTCATTGTGCTTTTGATTTGCATTTCTCTGATGACCAGTGACGAGGAGCATTTTTTCATGTGTCTGTTGGCTTCAAAAATGTCTTCTTTTGAGAAGTTTCTGTTCATATCCTTTGCCCACTTTTTGATGGGGTTGTTTTCTTCTTGTAAATTTGTTAAGTTCTTTGTAGATTGTGGATATTAGCCCTTTGTCAGATGGGTAGATTGTAAAAATTTTCTCTCATTCTATGTAGGTTTCCTGTTCACTCTAATAGTTTTTTTTTGCTGCGCAGAAGCTCTTTAGTTTAATTAGATCCCATTTGTCTATTTTGGCTTTTGTTGCCATTGCTTTTGGTGTTTTAGTCATGAAATCCTTGCCCATGCCTATGTCCTGAATGGTATTGTCTAGGTTTTCTTCTAGGGTTTTTATGGTTTTAGGTCCTACATTTAGACTTTAATCCATCTTGAGTTAATTTTTGTATAAGGTGTAAGGAAGGGATCCAGTTTCAGCTCTCTACATATGGCTAGCCAGTTTTCCCAGTGCCATTTATTAAATAGGGAATCCTTTCCCCATTTCTTGTTTTTCTGCTGACTTTTTTTTAATACTGCAGATTCTTTTCAGTATTCTATCATTTAAGTGGCTTTTACAGGTAGCTGGAGAAGAATCCAAGACCTCTTCAAGCTTTGAACTTCTCTATGTTCAACCCATAGCAGGCCAGTAAATACTTGTTAATGAGGTAACCAATGGTACTTTGGCCCACAATATCCTCCACGCCTAGAAAGCCCTTCTCTTACTTTGGTTAGCATTATGATTATACTTCAGGCCTGGCTCAAATCCTACCTTTTCCCTAAAGCCTTTCAAAGTCATCTCAACACACGGTATTCTCCAGGCACTGAATCCAATTACTTAGACTGTGTAATTGTCACTTCTATTCTTAAATAATTAACAACATTGGCAGCACAGAATACCTTATTGCTCCTGCAAGGGGATAAACTATATTTCACAGTTCTTTTAATTACAGCTAGCATTGTTGTGGTGCTTTAGTTTTTCAAAGAAATCTGTGTGCCACGTCTTACCTGACACACACAATAATGCTGCAAGGCAGGCAGGCTCCTTTGGTTGCAAGTGACAGAAGCTCAACCTGATGGAGCTTAACTAGAAATGAAAACTTAGTAGAACATTAGGTTTGCTCAGAAAATCAAAGAATAATCCAAGACAGATGTAGTGGGCTGGAAGAGTATGAGGGATTTGATGCCTCGGATAGTTTGATAGTCAATTTCTCTCTGTCTCTCATTTCTGCTGTTGAGTGTTGCCCACATTCTTTCCTGTTTTCTTTCGCTTTCTGGGGAGAGGGAGTAGAGGAGGGGAGGCGGCATTCCCTTTGTATGTCAATGTTTATAAATCCCACAGACTCAAAATAATTGCAAAATTGGAGTGAGAAACGAATAATTTCCCTAAGTAAATGCAAGATCTGCACTTAAAGAAAAAGGGAACAAGAAACATGCCAAAAAAAAAAAAAAAAAAATCTCCACTACAGCAGGATACACTTACTATCCTCTGAAAACTGCATTGACATTGATGCTTAAACAAGCTACAAAGCTATTCTTCAATCAAGTTTCCCAGCATTCTCTCCACTGGTTTACTATTTCAGTAACTAATATAGAGTCTTGCTCATAATAAAATACTCAACAAAAATTAGTTAAGAGAAAGTTGATTAAAACTTCCTCCATCACAGCCTTCCTTTCCAAATCAGAATATTAAGACCGTAAGAGAAGAATTACTATAAGAAAATGAAGCTACCTGTCAATAATTACAGTGGCATATAATTTGGAAACTGTTAAGATAAGAATTATAACAACAGCAATAACAAAACCTGACAATCATCAGTGCTCAATGTATGCCTGGGACCATTCTCACAGGTTTGCATGTGTTAATTCAGTTGGCTACTCCCCACAGCAACTCCTTGGGGAAGGTGATCCCCATTTTATAGAGGAAGAAACTGAAGCCTAAAGAGGTTAAGACCTGCCTGAGATCACACAGATGGCTGGTAGCAGGACAGGGATTCAAACTCCCAGCTGTCTGAGTGGGCCTGGGCTCCTGTCCTCTTGCTACCTGTCCTATAGTAGGGATCCCAAAGGACTGTTTACAATCCTATGACCATGGCACTTAAGCCTCCCTCTTCTGAATCAAACTTTCATCATATTTACTCCCCAGTCACCTTTAAATGTGGAGGAAATGGAAAGGAAGTCTTTGGAAAACATAGGTGATCAATGTATCAGGGATATTTCCTGCAGCTAGAAATAGATGTTCTCAAAAAAGTTATGTCTACTCATCATTTTTGTTCCTTTGTCCAAGCTGTTTCCTTTGCCTGAATCTTGAATCCCTTCTTAAACTTCTCTGCCTTGTCAAAATCTCACTCACTTTAAGATCCCTCTCAAGCATCTCATTCTCTCTGTAGCCCTTCTTGGCTCACTAACTCCTATGTTTTATAGCACTAGTCATTCACCTCTAATACAAACTTGCCTTCTTCATATATATTTTGATGAGATTGTGAGGACCTCCAAGGCAGGAGGTAGTTCTCCTGTGCCTTACTGGTGTCTGGGTCACCAGTGTCCAGTACCAAGCCTGGTAGATAGGAGATGTTCAATGAATGCTTGTTGAATGAGTAGATAAGTGAATGGAAGAAAGCATACTGGTATCATCTGCTTCTCTGATTGGAGGACCCGACAAGTAGATTCCAAAATGACTTCCAATTCAGTCTCTTGTTACTGAGAGGGATACCAAGACTAAAGTCCTAGGAAGGAAACCAGTGGTCTTGGAGAGAGATCAAAAGAAACAGTTCCTGTACAGTCCCTGGCATTGTTATGTCTGAAATGTCAAAGAAAGAAGAAAGAAAAAATAAACATAAGTTAAGCCATGTAACTACCAAAATGCTATAATCAAATTATTTTGGTCACTGCCTCTCCGTCCTAACCATAGGAGTCCAAAAAGAAGATAATCTGATCTGTGTCAAACACAGAAGAATTCTGGTGGGTGTATTTCCTCAGCTGCATGCACAAGTAACTCATTAGCTCCCTTGTGGGCATGGGCTATGCAATTGGTTTGACTTTTTCAGAAGCTTTCCACTCAAGCTTCTGAAGCCAGATGCTTCCCTACCTGCGCAATGCAGCTGTACACACTCTCCACAGAGCATGCTCAGTCATGAGCTTCAATTTTGTATACCCCGAAAAGGAAGAACTGTCACTCCCTCCTACAAATATTGGAAACTAATGCACTTTCTGGTAGACTATAAACAGAAATAATAGAATAAAAAAACTATAGACCTAGAAGATTCTTGTAAATATGGTGCTACCCCTCATCTCACTTATCTGAGAAATCAAATGCCTTTCCAGGATTACATAGCTAATCAGGAGGACTGGTGAGCACATATGCACCTCAGAGAAATTTATTCTTGTGTGTATAATAAAACTCATTTTTAGGTAAGAATGCTCCAGCATTATTGCATCCATTCAAAATTATTTGCAAAAGAATCTCTAAGATCCCCAGACACTCTAATATGGGTCAAATTGGATATAGTTCAAAGGTAGGGTAAATTTTAATTTATGATACTCTCCAGGAGGGAGAAATGTTTCTGGCCTCTTGGAGAGTCTGTCGAACCAAAAATGTGCTAGAAACCTAGAGATTCAAGATGTAGGATCTTGAAAAGAGATTTGGAGGATTAGAGAAGTTCATGAAAAAGAACAGAAGGGTTGGAGGATTAATTCGAGAGATAAGCCCAGCCATTGAAAGAGAGTGTTAAGTATGGTTGTTTATCAACATTTGCTACCCAATCCTGGGTGAAGAGTATGCTTGCTTCTTGAACATCAGGCTTGGCTCTGTGACGTGCTTTAGCCAAAGATACATGAGTACAAGTGACATGTGTGGTCTCCAGACAGCAGGATATAGTTCCTCATGTACTTGTTTGCCTGACTTTGGAATCATAAAGTCCTGTGCTTGGTTTAGCTTCCATGAGGTAGATTCCAAATAGCTACAACAAGCAGTCTTTTTGCCAGTCCCTGGTGGACATGTGGTATAAGCAAAAAATACAATGTGCTATTTTAAGCTTCTGAAATTTAGAGGTAGAGATATAGCATGATATAACCTATCCAGTCTAAAAGAGACTAAGAAGCCAAAGGAAAGATGAGGTCTGTCAGTTCTGAGAAGAAAGGCTTATTAATTAAACTGGGCGACATTGGATTCCAGCTGAGTTATGTACCTATCATGTGCCTACATGTACAACCTTCATATTCTGAATTTGCTAAGTAAAGAACTTTGTAAAGTCACTGCAGTGTCTCAAGCCAAATGATGACTCACAACAGAGAAGAAGGATCAGAAAGGACAGTGGAGTAAAGCAGGGCCCCCGCCCAGGCAAAGCCCCTGGACTCTAAAAGCAGAGAAGATTCATCAAAAACCCACACATTCCCATTTATATTTTGCTCTTGGCATTCCCATCACATCTTTACTTTCATTTCACATTTAGTGGCCTGTGCATCTCATCTCATCTCTAGTGGCATCTGTTCATCTGACTATCTATACATGAGAGTGTATGTGTGCCTATGTGTGCTCACGTGCATGCCCAAATATTCAGAAAATACTTTCTAGATACAGAGAGTAATACCACACACTCTTCTCTATATAGATGCTTTCTTTTCTCTAAATGATGCAGCTTCCACCCAGTAGCATTAACATAGATCTAACACTCAATGGTGAATTCCTGTTACAATTGGGGCCATGGTTACAGCTGCTACCACTGGCCCAAACCAGAGTATTATCTCATGTTAGATGCCAATGCCAAGACATTGAAGGAAGAAGGTCAAGGTTTTAACTTATACATCACTTCAGTTGACACTCTCTTTTAAAGAGCATACGTCATTTACTACACAAGTTAAAGAGCACTGGAAATTTCTAAACTGAATGTTTTAAATACGGGTAAAAAGAGAACCAGTTGATCCATAGATTCCAGAAGACAAAGGTGAAATTCACCTGCTAATGGATCAATTCTATATATTTTCATTTCCATCATCACTTCTTTTGTGTAGGATTCACCTGCACATGAGAATCCCAGAGAATTAGTGTTGAAAGGTGCATTGGTCTAATCCACTCCTTTTATTGAAAAGCTGGAGCCTAGAGAGGTTAGGCAGCAAGTCAGCTCCAGCAGAATGGTACTGGCTGCTTTGTACATAAGATCATTTTTTGAAGCTGAATCTTGATTAAGAAGAACTTGCTCCTTTCTTTCTGTCCTTCCCATCAACTACTGGCTGCTTCATCCATAAGGAGTCCAATTTTCAAAGCTGGATTTTGACCCGCAGAAACTTGCTTCTTTCTTTGTGTCATTTTCATCAGCACAGCCTCCATCAGCCTTTCATTATGTGCCTGTTTACTTTGTGTTTTACTAAATGCCCTTTATAGACCTTGCAGAAGCTATTTTGGTAGCTTCCTGTGCACAGAAAATGTTTTGTTTAGGCTCTACCTTGTGTCCAGGGTGTCTGGGGCCTGTTGAAGTTGATTGGGTTAAAGAAAAGAAACAAGGAGTCAGATAACAGAGAAGGACAGTTATAGACATGGCTTTAACTCTCTCCCCACCACTCCCCTGCATGCCTCTGTCTTATCCTGTCCCACTCCTCTACAGTGAGAACTCCAAAACATCCATTGAAATAGTTCTGGCAGCAGAATTAGAGGAAGTCTATGTTCCTTGGAAATGAAGCTCACATTCTAGAGAATGTGATCTCAGATATCAGAGTTTCATCCATTATTGCAGTCTTAAATCAAACGGCTCTTGGGAGACATCTCTGCCCACCACAAATTATAATATAGCTACAAAAATCTTTTCTGTAGTAAGTAATTTTCCATGAAAACAACACTTCTCAGTCTTTTGGGACATAGTTGAAACATGACTTAGATTGAAGTTGTTTTTTATGTGCATTTTTTTTACATGGAAAGAAGACTTCAAAATTCCCTAAGCATCGTGCATTTTTAATCTTGCATAGCTTGACTTCTCAGTAGAAAACTCATCTTAGGAAAGGGGGCTTATTCCAACAGACACTTTTTAAACTTTATCCACAAGAAGGCTAAAGTTGATTTGTGAGTTGTTCATGTCTTAGAAGAGTCTTTGGACAGAGAAAAGAAGCCAACCATTGCCCACTTTGCCTGGAACCACAAAAAGTTGTACCTGAATCCAAACTGAACTGAAGAATTAAGATCAAGTATTAGGAAATCTACTTTTACAGCAAGTATACACTGAAATGGATCTCCCGTGGTGGAGGACATTAAGAAATATCTTTCTATACTATATATAATTTAGAGATCTTTAATTTCAACAAGTCCAGATAGAGCACTGCCTAAAGGCAAAGATATGTGTTAGATATCATATCCAAAAGTCACTACTAGTCTGCCCTGATCCGAGATAAAAATAGAGATCAAGGCCCCCAAGATAGGAAAAAAAGACCTCATTTAAGTAGGATCTAAAAGACCAGTCTTTATCCAGCCAATGAAAAACAAGTTGCAAGAGAGGCCTGAGTGTCTCTAGACTCTGATGAGAAGGGGTCAGTAGAAGAAGAAATGTTATAAATACAAGGAAGAGAGGACACAGTTCATAGGGCAATGACTGAGGAAGGTGACAATGACTGGAGACAGATGGGGGCATTCACCTTGGAGAGAAGGAGGAACAACTTTTCCACTGTAATAGAAAAAAGGAGTATGTGGGTGCCAGCAAAAAGAAAACAGGCTTGTAGATTAAGGTCTGGTTTGCAGATTTACTCAGAGAAATTTGGTGCAGTTCACTTCTGATGGTTTCTCTTTCTGAAGTAGGTCATCTGTTGACTTTGGTCAGTAGGACCAGTCAGAGATTGAAGGCAAGTGGGACAGAGTGAAATGGTTGTAGAAAATAGAGGAACAAGCTGACTGAAGAAATACAGTAGACCTGCCAATGGTGTTAAATCATGAGTTGACTATTAATTCATAATGATGCTAAAAACAGCAAACTGATTTCCTCAAGCAGGGAACAGTTCTCTGGTATAAGAAGATAGAAGAATCTATTTAGAATCCACTCAGAGTTAATTGACATTTCCATGACCGCACACACTTATCCATTTCTTCTCACCTATTCAAGAGCAGCATTTCTGTTTCATCATCAATTATTTCCTCAATACTGGATCTTTCCTATCTGCAGACAATTATGTTTTCATTTATTGCTTCCAATTAAAAAAAAAAATTCTTTCATTCTACTGCTTTCTATCTAGCTACTGCTCTTTTTCTTTACTTTCCTCTAAAGGCAAATATCCTCAAAAGAATTGTGTATATTCACACTCTATTGCTACCACTTTTCTTGTTCCATCATTTTTTTAAATCAACTCCAATCAGTCACCCCCACGACTCCATCTAAAGTGCTCTTATTAATTTCACTAATGACATTCTCAGCAATACTTGACATAGTCGGTCACACCCTGCTCCTTGAAGCATTTTCTTTACTGATTTTCCAGGGCCTGACGCCATTCTCTTGGTTGTATTCCTGCCCCACTGGCCAACACTTCTCAGAGTTAGTCTTTTATCTCCCCCCTCAAATGGTGGATTTTCCTCAGGGCCCAGCCCCTAGACCTCCTTTCTTTTAATCTACACTGACTCCCTTGAAATTGTCATCCAGACTCATGTCTGTCACTATAGACTGATCAATCCCTAATTTCTATCTCCAGCGCAGACATAAATTCTAGATTCCTATATCCAGCCATCTACTTGACATCTCTATTTGGATGTCTAATAGGTATCTCAAACTAACATATCAAGGACTGAGTTCCAGACCTTTCCCCAAAAACTGCCCCACCCATGGTCTCTACATCTCAGTAAATGACAATTTCCTTTTTTTTTCTCTCTCTAATTGCTCATCCCCAGAACCTTGGAATCATCCTTGTATCCGCTCTTGTTTTCTTGTCACACGTACAACTGGTTGGCAAAGAAACCTATAACTTATCACTACCCTTACTAGTACCACCCTGACCTAAGCCATGATTACCTTTGACAACATTCCTCCAACAGCCTTATAGCAGTCCTTCTTTTTTCTAACCTTGCCTTCCCACAGTCTTCATCAGCACAGCATCTAGAGTGATCCTTTTTAAATGACGATGACACTTCTCTGCTCAAAACTATTAATGGTTTCCCATGTCAGAGAAAAAAGAAAAGATTTGTTCAATAGACCATGAGGCTTCACACAACCAGTTGCCTTTCCCACAACGGAATGCTAGAGTCAGTTCACACCAGCTCCCAAGAGTCAACTGTTAAATGTTCAGGAATTTTGTAAGCCAATTATCAAACATGGTCATTTAAAAAGTTAAATTACATAAACTTATAATTGAGTAAGGTATATTTCAAAGTAAGAAATACTCTTAAGCTATCCCTCTTTAATTATTTTAACACATTTTGCTGTTATTTAGGCTTTTGAGGTTATTTCTATTGACCGTCGCTGTATGGGGAAAATGCTATGGAATCGTGTGTGGCTGTGTATCTCCTTCCAGCTCCCCATTCAATGCATCAGGATAGTAGTGTGAAATTGGCTATGGTGGGAGCATTCACACCACAGAAATTGGTAAAGTGCTACAAATCAGGGCTTTTATCTCCCAGAGAAGCCAGTTGTGGAGCAGCACACCACTGCCTCCACATTCACTTGCATACATGCACATGACTCCTCTGACCTTCTCTCCTACTATTCTCCCTGGAACACTCCAGTCCATCCACATAGACCTCTTCCTGCTTCTCAAATACACCAGGAATGCTCCAGGCTCAGAGCCTTTGCATTGCTGTGGCCCCTGCCTGACTTGCTAGTCCTCCAGAGATCTGCCACCTTATCTCGGGGCTTTAGTCCAAAGTCACCTTCTCATTGAACCCTTCTCTGACGAAGAACAAAAATAATTATATGCTGAATCTTTTCCACTTTATTTTCTCTTTAGCACTTATCAACAGGTAATAAAATAAATACATTTAATTTTTTTTATGTCTTCCGCACTCTAATTTAAGCTCTACAAGGGCTAAAATTTTTATCAATTCTGTTCCTTATTTTTCCTTCAATCACTAGAATGGTGACTAATGCATAGTAGGGGTTTCATAAGTATTTTATTTAAGCAATAAATGATTTAATTAAATAAGGTATATAGATGTATGGATCTGTTGTAAACATAAAAAACACAAACATAAATGATAAATACCCACATTTCTATAGTTTAGTGAAGGAGAGGGAAAACAAGAGAAGGAATGGAAAGTAACTATTTCTGCAATATTTTATTTCTTTGGGGAAAAAAAGGAAAAAAGGAACTCTAAGTGAAGACAACATGACAGACTAAGGGAAAATATTTGCAAAACACAAATCCAAAAAAGAACTTATATGGGTACAAAAAAATAGAAAGAATGAATAAGACCTACTATTTGATAGCATTACAGAGTGACTATAGTCAATAACTTAATGATACATTTTTAAATAACTACAAGAAAATAATTGGATTGTCTGTAACACAAAGGATAAATTCTTGAGGGGATGGATACCCCATTCTCTATGATGTGATTATTTCACATTGCATGCCTGTATCAAAACATCTCATGTACCCCATAAATCTATGTACCTACTATATACCCATAAAATTAAAACTAAAAAAATTAAAAACAAGAACTTGTATCAAGAATGTAAACTCTCTAAATTCAACAAGAAAGCAAAGATTCTTTATACAATGTGTACACATATTGAAACATAGCACTGTACCTTATAAATATGTACAATTATTGTCAACTATAAATAAAACGTTAAAATTAAAAGAAAGCAGAGTTGGGCAAGATGGTCAAATAGAAACAGCTCCAGTCTGCACTGCCCAGCGAGACTGACACAGAAGGTAGGTGATTTCTGCGTTTCCAGCTCAAGTACCCAGTTCATCTTATTGGAACTGGACAGTGGGTGCAGCCCACAGAGGGCGAGGTGAAACGGGGTGGGGCATTGCCTCACCCGGGAAGCGCAAGGGGTCAGGGGTTTTCCCTCCCCCAGACAAGGGAAGCCATGAGAGACTAATAGGTGGAACAGTGCACTCCAGCCCATATACTGTGCTTTTCCCACGAACTTTGCAACTGGCAGACCAGGAGATTCTCTCTGGTGCTTACACCACTAGGGCCCTGGGTTTCAAGCATAAAACTGGGTGGCCATTTGGGCAGACACCAAGCTAGCTGCAGGAGTTTTGTTTTTTGTTGTTGTTTGTTTTTTCATACCCCAGTGGCACCTGGAACGCCAGCAAGACAGAACTGTTCACGCCCATGGAAAGGGGGCTGAAGCCAGGGAGCCAAGTGGTCTGGCTCAGAAGGTCCCACCCCGCACAGAACCCAGCAACCTAAGATTCACTGGTTTGAAATTCTCACTGCTAGCACAGCAGTCTGAGATTGACCTTGGATGCTCAAACTTGGTGGGAGGAGGGGTTTCTGCTGAGGCTTGAGTAGGCAGTTTTACCCTCACAGTGTAAAGAAAGCTGCTGGGAAAGTTCAAATTGGGCAGAGCTCACTGCAGCTCAGCAAGGCTACTGCGGCCAGACTGCCTCTCTAGATTCCTCCTCTCCGGGAAGGGCATCTCTGAAAAAAGGCAGCAGCCCCAGTCAGGGGCTTATAGATAAAACTCCCATCTCCCTGGGACAGAGCACCTGGGGAAAGGGGCAGCTGTGGGCACAGCTTCAGCAGACTTAAATGTCTCTGCCTGACAGCTCTGAAGAGAGCAACAGATCTCCCAGCACAACATTCAAGCTCTGATAAGGGACAGACTACCTCTTCAAGGGTGTCCCTGACCCCCATGTATCCTGACAGGGAGACACCTCCCAGTAGAATCTGACAGACACCTCATAAAGGAGAGCTCTGGCTGGCATCTTGTGGGTGCCCCTCTGGGATGAAGCTTCCGGAGGAAGGAACAGGCACCAATCTTTGCTGTTTTGCAGCCTCTGCTGGTGATACTCAGGCAAACAGGGTCTGGAGTGCACCTCCAGCAAACTCCAGCAGACCTGCAGCAGAGGGGCCTGAGTGTTAGAAAACTAACAAACAGAAAGGAATAGCATCAACATGAACAAAAAGTATGTCCACTCAGAGACCCCATCCATAGGTCACCAACATCAAAGACCAAAGGTAGATAAATCCATGAAGATGGGGAGAAACCAGTGCAAAAAGGCTGAAAATGCCAAAAACAAGAACGCCTCTTCTCATCCAAAGGATCACAACTCCTTGCCAGCAAGGGAACAAAACTGGACAGAGAATGAGTTTGATGAATTGACAGAAGTAGGCTTCAGAAGGTGGGTAACAGCAAACTCCTCCAAGCTACAGGAGCATGTTCTAACCCCATGCAAGGAAGCTAAGAACCTTGAAAAAAGGTTAGACGAGTTACTAGCTAGAACAAACAGTTTAGAGAAGAACATAAATGACCTGATGGAGCTGAAAAACATATCATGAGAACCTTGTGAAGCATACACAAGTATCAATAGCCAAATTGATCAAGCAGAAGAAAGGATATCAGAGATTGAAGATTGACTCAATGAAATAAAGTGAGAAGACACAAAAAGAGTGAAAAGAAACAAAGCCTCCAAGAAATATGGGACTATGTG
>NW_016803181.1:1531381-1535543 GCF_001698545.2 Rhinopithecus bieti
CATCAAAAAGCTTATCCACCACGATCAAGTCGGCTTCATCCCTGGGATGCAAGGCTGGTTCAAAATATGCAAATCAATAAATGTAATCCATCATATAAAGAGAACCAATGACAAAAACCACATGATGAGCTCAATAGATGCAGAAAAGGCCTTTAACAAAATTCAACAGCCCTTCACGCTAAAAACCTCTCGATAAACTAGGTATTGACAGAACGTATCTCAAAATAATAAGAGCTATTTACGACAAACACACAGCTAATATCATACTGAATGGGCAAAAACTGGAAACATTCCCTTTCAAAACTGGCACAAGACAGGGATGCTCTCTCTCACCACTCCTATTCAACATAGTATTGGAAGTTCTGGCCAGGGCAATCAGACAAGAGAAAGAAATAAAGGTACTCAATTAGAAAAAGAGGAAGTCAAATTGTCTCTGTTTGCAGATGACATGATTGTATATTTAGAAAAACCCATCGTCTCAGCCCAAAATCTCCTTAAGTTGATAAGCAACTTCAGCAAAGTCTCAGGATACAAAATCAATGTGCAAAAATCACAAGCATTCCTATACACCAATAACAGACAAACAGAGCCAAATAGTGAATGAACTCCCACTCGCAATTGCTACAAAGTGAATAAAACACCTAGGATTCCAACTTAAAAGGGATGTGAAGGACCTCTTCAAGGAGAACTATGAACCACTGCTCAAGGAAATAAGAGAGGACGCAAACAAATGGAAAGCATCCCATGCTCATGGATAGCAAGAATCAATATCATGAAAACTGCCATACTGCCCAAGGTAATTTATAGATTCAATGCCATCCCCATCAAGCTACCAATGATTTTCTTCACAGAATTGGAAAAAACTACTTTACATTTCATATGGAACCAAGTAAGAGCCCGCATAGCCAAGACAATTCTAAGCAAAAGAACAACCCTGGAGGCATCATGCTACCTGACTTCAAACTATACTACAAAGCTACAGTAACCAAAATAGCGTCGTATTGGTACCAAAACAGATATATAGACCAATGGAACAGAAAAGAGGCCTCAGAAATAACATCACACCTACAACCATCTGACAAAAATAAGCAATGGGGAAAGGATTCCCTATCTAATAAATGGTATTGGGAAAGCTGGCTAGCCATATGCAGAAAGCTGAAACTGGATCCCTTCCTTACACTGTATACAAAAATTAACTCAAGATGGATTAAAGTCTAAATGTAAGACCTAAAACCATAAAAACGCTAGAAGAAAACCTAGGCAATATCATTCAGAACATAGGCATGGGCAAGGACTTCATGACTAAAACACCAAAAGCAATGGCAACAAAAGCCAAAATTGACAAACGGGATCTAATTAAACTAAAGAGCTTCTACACAGCAAAAAAACTATCATCAGAGTGAACGGGCAATCTACAGAATGGAAGAAAATTTTTGCTGTCTATCCATCTGACAAAGGACTAATATCCAGAATCTACAAAAAACTTAAACAAATTGACAAGAAAAATATCAAACAACCCCATCAAAAGTGGNAAGACTTGGAACCAACCCAAATGTCCATCAATGATAGACTGGATACAGAAAACATGACACATATATGCCATGGAATACTATGCAGCCTGAAAAAAGAACAAGGTCATGTCCTTTGCAGGGACATGGATGAAGCTGGAAGCCATCATTCTTAGCAAACTAACACAAGAACAGGAAACCAGACACAGCAAATACTCCTAAGTGGGAGTTGAACAATGAGAACACATTAACATGGGGGAGGGGCATCACACACTGGGGCCTGTAGGTGGGGGTGAGGGGTTGGGGGAGGCATAGCATTAGGAGAAATACCTCATGTAGATGACAGGTTGATGGGTACCTCAAACCACCATGGCACACGTGTATACCTATGTAACAAACCTGCATGTTCTGCACATGTACTCCAGAACCTCAATTAAAAAAAAGTAAAAGAAAACAAACATCCCAATTCAAATATATATACACATCTCTCTCTATATATATATATAGATTAAAGATTTCAATGAACACTTCACCAAAGAAGATATACGAATGTCAAATAAACTCTCCGTGGATGTGCAACATCATTTGTTATTAGTGAAATAAAAAGTAAAATCACAATGAGGTACTTCTTATACCTATTAGAATGGTTACAATGATTTTTTTTAAACCTGACAATACTGCATGCTGATGAGGAGTGGAAGCAACTAGAATTCTTGTACAGTGCTATTGGAAATGCAAAATGGTACCGACATTCTGGAAATGAAGTTGGCAGTTCTTACAAAGTTAAACACATACTTATGACCCAGCAATCTTACTTCTATAATTTATGCTACTGAAATTTTATTTGTACACAAAACCTGTACAAAAATATTTATAGCAACATTATTCATATTTTCCAAAAATAAATCAAATGTTCTTCAGTGAGTAAAAGGAATGGTACATCCGTACAATGGAATGCATCCCTCAATAAAAAGAAAGGACATATTGATAGACACAACACGCGTTACACAGAATGGAAGAAGTCAGCCTCCAAAAGTTACCTATCCTAAGATTCCATTTACATAACATTCTGGAAAAGACAGAGCTATGGGGCCAAAGAATAGATCCGCAGTAGACAGATGTCGAGGCAGGGGGAGGTTTGACTACAAAAGGGCAGCACAAAGGAATTTGGAGGGGGTGATGAAACTGTTTCTCTCTACTGGTGGCTACACAAATCTACGCACATGTTAAAACTCAGGGTTGCGCAACAAAAAAAAAGTATTTTACTCTATACAAACTTTAAAAATAAAACAATGAGGATGACAACTGAAAAGACATCTGAAGCAAATAATTGCAAAATATTATCATCTTATAATTTATTTGGTACATATATGTTAGATTATTTTCCATACTATCCTATATTTGAAATATATTGAGTAAAAACTTTAAAATTGAAAATATTAGCATATTCTCAATCACCTGAAAACTGTGTACTGCCACTTATTCGTTATCTTTGGCAAAATTGTATTTATGACATCAGAGCCAGAGTTGTAGCATTTAACCCTCAATGTACTGATAAGCATATCTGATTCCTGATAAACTAATATTCTAATGTCAAAATGGCAGTCATTATCCCACAGCCACCATTTTTACTCAGGCTGAATTATTTTGGCAGAAAGTTAAACATTGCATTGACCATTCATAATTGAGACATTTTAATCAAATAAGACTTTAATTTCCTATTTATTGAAGTTTTGTCTGACATTACTTGCCAAATTAATTACCATAGATGAATGAGAAAAGGAGAGGTGAATATAACTCATAAATGATGCACTAAAGCCAGCTGAAGAGGCAGCGACTTCGCAGCACACGGCACAAAGTTTGTTGGAAGTTAAAATAGTGGCAAGTAATGGGAAAATTGAGTCATCACATAAGCACATAGTAATAAAGTACAGACATGCCACATTCATTGAGTCTGGATTAATTTGACATTAAATTTGATTGTGTAAGTGTATAAAACTTATAAGCATAAAGAATTTATTCCTAGTTTTATATTTGTACATACACATTTCAGTAACATTATCGTAAATACAATTTATGGCAATGCTAGGAATTTAGGAGAATTATTTTTAGTATTTCGGAACCACTGCCCTATAGCAGTTTATTCTGCAAAAGCATCACTTTCACAAGAATAAAAAACGCTTCACACTTTGGAAATTCAAGTTGTCTTTTTTCATCAAAATGCTATGAAGCCAAGCATATTTTCAGCCTGGGGCAGGCAGACCAGTCACTCTGCACCGCCAAATTAATGGAAGAACAATTCCTTGGGAGTCCTCTTAAGGCAACAGAGCTTCCACAGAACAGCAAGCAGCCTGCCTCAGCTGCTGAGCTGGCTCTGCTTCCTCATCCACAGGTCCCTGCCATCCTCGCCAGTACAGCACACTACTTTATTGCCTAAGGTCTATGGTCCTACCTAGATTCTGAACACTAAGCAATTTTCTTACGGGCATCCCTAGTACCCAATCTAAGACCAAGAATTTGATTCTGTATCATCTTTGTTAGCCTCAAAGATAGAGAAAGAAAGAAAGAAAGAAAGAAAGAAAGAAAGAGAGAAAGGGAGGAAGGAAGGAAGGGAGGGAGGGAGGGAGGGAGAGAGGAAGGGAGGGAGGAAGGGA
>NW_016803181.1:1536006-1560486 GCF_001698545.2 Rhinopithecus bieti
GGGAGGGAGGGAGGAAGGGAGGGAGGGAGGGAGGGAGGAAAAGAAAGAAAAAGAAGGAAGGAAGGAAGGAAAGAAAAGAAAGAAAAAGAAGGAAAGAAAGAAAAGAAAAGAAAAGAAAAGAAAAGAAAGAAAAGAAAGGAAGAAAGGAGAGAAAGAAAGAGAGAAAGACAGAAAGAGGGAAAGAGGGAAAGAGAGAGAAAGAGAGAGAAAGAAAATCAATTTGCTTTCCCGAATAACCATCTGAAGAGCCCTTTAGATAATTTGATACTGCTCTGCTCCCATCCACCTTTTAGTTTTACTCGTTTTCATTCTCTCAACAACTATTTACTGTGTACCTACTATGTTCTAGCTGCAGCACTGATGGTGTATCTGAAACCTTCCACCTCTCTCTTTTCTTCCTTCTGACAGCTTCCTTTCTGGCTGCAGATCTCAGTTTCCCCATCCAGCGGCCTTCACTATTGTTGCCATCATGCCTGGCCATGCCTTGTCTCCTGGTTCCATTGATCTAGATAAGAAGGACTCTCTCACTAATAAGATTACACAAACTCCTTAACTTCCAAAAAGAAGGGTCTCATTCTCAGTTCTGTTGAGTGACACAAGTGTGTCAACTGTTCTATCGTTTCCTAAAGCATCTTGCTCTTTTCCCGTTAGAAATAAAACAACAGCACTGCTTATGATAATTTCCCTGAGTACCTAGCTAGGAAACATTTTAAGTGGCACCAAATAATTTTGTATTCAAAAGAGTCCTTATACCAAACGCATACATGAACGCGTGAACTGAATCCAAGCAGGGAAACGCTGTCACCTCCATGGGACTTAGTTGCCTGCCCAATTTGACCATTGCTCAGAAGGTTAAGAAGGTGTCATTTAAAAATCTCTGTCCCAGTGCTATCCAGCACCCCCAAAAGGTCTGGTTATATCCTTACAAGAGTCTTTCTAGGCAAATGTCCCTCAATACATTTTGCATCACTTGATCAATTTTATATCAGGCATAAAGAGAAAATCTGAGCTATAACCAAGCTATCGAAATTTTATTTGCCCAACCTTCACATGCAAGTATTTCTCTCATTCCCTTGACGCTTCCCAGTCTCAAAAAGTCCTCACATTTACACAAAACGCACAAGAACACACCTTCTCTACTGAACTCTAATCAAGGTTGCCATCTCTAAAAAGTAAGTAGTAGGCAGCAGCGGGAAGTATTTGCCTAGCACCTTACTACTTCCCTTTTGAGGGTTTAATGTGCTTTTCTTCCTCCACTTCTAGTCCATAGAGGTGGGAATCAAGGTTTTTTTCTTCAATCTACTGAAAATGAATGCTTCTAGGAAAGGAAAAAAACACTGTCTATAGCATCTTGCAATACAGTGTGAACGTCCTATGGAATGCCACACGACAACTTTAAAATTTCTGAATAGTTCTCCACATTACCAAACGCTACTTTTTCAACTAAAGACTATAGTCAATTTCTCCATCAGTAACTTCTCATTTGATATTCTACCTCAAAAGAGGGGAAAATAGAATCTGGGTAGAGGCTCAGGACAAGAAATCTATTACTTTAAAAACTGGGTTCACAGGTCTCTGTAGCTGACTTTTCAAACCCTCTGTCATCAGTTTGGCTGCAGTTCTAGTATATTTTGGCCTGTTCTACTGGCTTCCGCTCAGCTCACACTGACACATATGGAGGGGGTGAATTCAATATCAGGGTACACAATTTATGAGCACTTATGATCGTGCACCACCCACATACAATTAAACCTGAGAAGAAACTATGGCTCTCCTCTGCTGCAATGTGAAAATCCCTGTCTTTCCCACACCTCACTTTTTCCAGATTACCTTTTCCAAGGCGTGAGCACTCACAGGCTGGAGCCAGGGAGCGGGAAGCCATTTTTCACAGCCTGAAGCATTCCTTTGAGTTCAGCTGTACTGTGAGCAAGATTTTTTCCCCTATAGCTCTTTCCATTCCATGTCACAGTGAGTTTTCACACAAAATTACTAACAACTGGAAAACCCTGACCACACACCAGCCATTCAACAATGAGAAGGTACAAATGTGAGTGTATCTTAAGCTGACAAAAAAAAAAAAAAAAACCCAGTATGAAGAGGAAATGCCATAGCAGAGACCTACTCGGAATGTGTTGTATCTGGAATAAATGACTTCGCTTTTCATTCCCTAATCTGTTGTTTTAGTTTTTCTTCAGTTTTCATTTTACAAAATTGGCCTTTTGACACATTAAGTATCTGTCAACAGGACTCTCAGTAACTACTAACAGCATGATGGACCAGGGTCGATTAACAGACGTAAGGCCAATAATCTAAGAAGAGAAGAGAGCTAAGGTTAAAAAAGAAAAACATGTGGGTCAGAGTAAAGGATGGAGAGAATAGAGAGGGAAGCTTAGAGGAAGGGAATCCTGTTGGGCAGAGGCTGAAGTGAGTTGAGAAGTGATTGAGATGTGGAAGTCTAAGGAGCCCAGGCATCTCAACAGAATTTGCCCCAACAGAGACATCCAGAGAAGTGGAACAAGAGACATGGGATTTTTTCCAGAAGAGGTACTGGGGCAGATTCTGGAACAGAAACAGTTAGACTGGTATCCCGATTGTTTCAGATATTTGAACTAGAACTGAGAGGAGCCTAGCAAACCCTGACTGAGTGTTCACAGGTCTCTCAGTGTTAGTTTGGGGTGAGACAGGCCAGTATTGCAAAGACCACATATACACTTAGGGATTAAAATGCTCTGAGCTAACTGTAGGGAAATGCTGTGTGACTGTAAGTTGCCTATATTTTTATAATTCTTCCAGTCCTCATCTTTATTCATTTAATACTTATTCAATGAGCTTCTACCACAGTGCTCACGATACCAGAGAGAAGAGAACACAGGCAGAGCCAATACTGCTATCTACAAAAATATATTCAGTGAGATTATAATCTCTGCAATGGCACAGTCTTTGCTTTGCTCAGTTCTGTATTCTCAGAATTAAAATGTGTCTGGCACACAGTAAGTATTCACTAAATATTTGCTGAATGGATGAGCAAAGCAAGCTTATAACCTAGTGATGGACTATCAATATTACTGCCACTAGAAGACTGGTAAATGGGCTTTGTTTACCATAATGCTAATAGAATGAACAATGTTCTAAGTTCAAAGGACTTGTCACATGGACAAGGTGAGGATGAAATTTTCGTAACCTAATAGAGAAAGAAATCTCTATTTCCTCCTACAGTGGCTGTTCTGGAAGTGACCAGAACCCAGAGACGCTGTCTTTGGATCTGTCCTTCTCTCAACATATGCACACAGACCATGGATAAGCGACTGTTGATATATGAGCATATGAGCTGACGGGCAGGAGGTTCCCTATCCTGAGTTGAAGAGGCTGGCCTTGACTGCTGCACTTGTCAGAAGCCTGGCAAGAAAAAGATCATTCATTCAAGTGGGTGACTGGGAGAGTTTCAAGAAAGGGCTACTAGTAAACAGAGGACAGAGTTAAGGGAAACCAATCAGGAATGGTGTTGGGGGCCTTTAACAAAGTCATTGAGACCTGACAAGAATCACAGCTGGAGAACAGAACTGCCCAACAGGGGCTACTGCTCCAGATGGGGAAAGCAGCCAGTGCCAAACTGCGGCCCAGACAGGAGGGAGCCAGGAAATGCACACCTTGGTCTTTCTCTCCTCCAGCACTCTCATCTGCCATTGCTATTGCAACCAAAAGTCACTGGGCAGGGGAGCCTGGTTAAAGTGATTCACAGAGGTCAACCTCTCAGTGCACAGAGCTGGGTAGAGAAGAACAGAAAACAGATCGAGGCCAGGTATGGTGGTTCATGCCTGTAATCTCAAGCACTTTGGGAGGCCAAGACAGGTGGATTACTTGAGGTTGGGAGTTCATGAACAGCCTGGCCAATATGGTGAAAAACCATCTCTACTAAAAATACAAAAATTAGCCTGGCGTGGTGGTGTACATCTGTAATCCCAGCTACTTGGGAGACTGACATGGTAGAACCACTTGAACCCGGGAGGCAGAGGTTGTAGTGAGCCAAGATTGCAGCCTGGGTGACAAGAGCAAACTGTCTCAAAACATAATGATAATAAATAAAATTTTAAAAAAGGAAACAGATCGAAAGAGACAGAGAACATATATGTAACACAGTCATATTTTTGTCTCTCAGTATCTACTTTTGCCTTTGGTTGAAAATGTATGCCTCCGATACAGAAAACACACAGGTCCAATCAGCTGATACATCCTCATGAGGTGTTGTCAATTCACTCACACTCCCAAATGAAACACATAAAACACAGGCCACACTCAGTGTTCTCCAATAACAAAACACAGGAAGAAGAGATGGGGTCGGGGCAGGCAACACAAGCAGCTCCTCCAGCCTCTGCTTTTGTACCTGGTCACAGGCCTAAGCTGATAATCATAGTTTCCTCCTACCCATTTCCACTACCCATTCCCTGTTCCCTTTCCTCTCTGCAAGCACTTTGGCTAGGTAAGACTTTATCTGGTAGTATAACTCAAACTTTCTTTATACAAAATCCAGATCCACGGTTGTCCAGTATTTACTGGGATGCTGCAATTTTTTCATAGGCCAGTATGGTAGAGAAATACAAAGAGGAGCTCCAATGAATTCTCTGGGCTCCAGACACAGTCCTGGTTGCTCCCATTGGATAATGGCAACTCCTGTTCTCCATCATACACAAGCTCCATCACTCAGGCCAGTAGTGTCTCATCTTTGCCACTGAGTCAGCAGCATGAGAAGCCAGTCTCAAGTTCCCATTTAATGGAACCATGGCATCACCTCTTAGACGTTTTCTTCCCTTGGAAACTAGCGTATCCAAAACCACCAATTCCAAGGTTGTAGAGGCAGGAAGAAACAATTCTTTAAGTGAGTTGTGAGGTATACTAGTGAGAAGGACCTGTTTAACCTCCACATCTTGAGTTTTAAACCCATGAATTCTGGCTATTAGGAAGACAGCACCCTATTTTGACCTCCGATTTGAGATACCTCATTGTCTCCATGTAATTGCAACTGATCCTACATTAGTTTATTCCATAATGATATGAATAATGGGGGTAATGACTTTAGTAAGTGTAAACCCATTGCCACCCTTTATTTGCCATTCAGTGAATATCATGGGATAAATTGGAAAAATATGTATCCTATAAGTCTAGGAAATGGTGGTACTGGTAGAATATGGGAGCAAAAAATAAAACGTGTATTTAAATTACATAGCTATTCCTTCGGAAAAAATAGCTGCTGCCTCCAGATGGCGAAAGTCCAATAATACGATAGTAGGTTGGTCCCCCTAGAGAACAATCCTGTATCAAAGGCTCAGCCTAGGTCTTTGCTGTTGACAAGTTACATATTGAGCAGTGGCAGTAGCCAGATCAGTCTTAATGAGGGGGAGATCAAATTGGTGAGCCTCACTTCCTGCTGCCATAGCAATTTTGCATAAGGGGCCTATTTAGTAAGCACCAGACTAGCTGAGAAATATTTTGACTGACAGCCACAGGATGATTTCATCTTGTCCACCTCATTATCAAGAGCCTCTCCACAATGAAACGCTCTCTGGTGAGCATTTATATGGTAAAAGAGTATTATCTGCCCATTACTGGAACTCTGTCCTCATACATTTCTCCTTGTCACCAATCTTTACATCACGCTCTTTTAAAGTTCCTCAACAATTAGATTTTTCATCACTGCTCATGTAGATGTTGATACAAACCTTAAGCATCTTCTGGTGGCCTAAGTAAATGACCAAACATTTTGCTTAAAATTCTTCTAATTGGAATAATTTACCTTCACCATGGTCTCTCAGGGCCACCCTAATTGGGATCTCAATGCAGTGGCTATCTACGTCTGCTTTGGGCCTGCATATTATAAGACCTTTACATAAGTCAGGCCCAGGCATGTACTCCCCCAGTCACGTGGTTATAAAGAACTTACATAAGGCCAGAGTGGTGTAAATTCAGAGGAGGTAATGTATTAGGAGTAGGTGTTGAAAGAGTGAGCCACCTGCTCACGTTAGACCCAGTTTTTACATACCATTTCCGCTGACAAATTGCTGTTGCACGTTCTCACCTTTATGAGTAGTGGGTCAGATGACACCCAGTTTGTTATGGGGAGCTTAAGTCACATGGTCACTTGATTTTTCATAGTCAGTATAATGAATTATTGAATGGTGACTTGAAAAAATATATGTTCCTCCCAGTGAGAACACATGCACACAGGGAGGGGAACATCACACGCCGTGGCCTGTCAGGAGGTTGGGGGGAAGGGGGAGGGAGAGCATTAGGACAAATACCTAACGCATGTGGGGCTTAAAACCTAGATGATGGGTTGATAGGTTCAGCAAACCACCATGGCACATGTGTACCTATGTAACAAATCTGCACATTCAGCACACGTATCCCAGAACTTAAAGTAAAATGTGTGTGTGTGTGTGTGTGTGTGTTTACATGCGTGTGTTCATTCCCCAGAACCTGTGAATGTGCTCTTATTTGGAAAAAGTATTTTTGCAGACAGAATTAAATCAAAGACTTTGAGAAGTCATCATCCTGGATTACTGGATATCCCCAAAATCCAATGATAAGGGACAGAAAACACAGAGAGGAAAGGGCAACATGTAGACTGAGGCAAAGACTGGAGTTATGTAGCCCCAGCCCAGGAATTCTTAGTACAGCAGAAGTTGGAAGAGGAAAGGAAAGGATTGTCTCCTAGAACCTTCAGAGAGAATGTGACCCTACTGACAGACCTTACAGATTTCCAGCCTCTAGAATTGTGAGAGAACAAACTTCTGCTATTTTAAGCCACCAAGTTTGTGATAACTTGTTACCACAACCACAAAACAACTAATATGGGCAGGCACTTAGTTTCTACTCAAGACCAGAAGCAAAGCAGATGCTATTTAAAGGGAGAATAGTTATCTACAAAAAGGATCTTGATTATACTCCAAAACACTAGAAGCCTACACTATGATTCTCCTACTGGGGCTTGCAAAAGATATACAGGATAAGGCCAGTTGCCTCAGAGGTGACTGAGAGGAGCAGGACTTCTTCCCTAGACAAAGGATCTGGGAAATTTTGAGGTTCACACTCCTCAATCCTCTTTGTGTTTGCCCAAACATCCCCATCCCGTATCTCAGGGATCCACTTGCTTTCCATGCATGCCTTTATCTTACTTCATGAGACCAAGTAGTATTGCATATTTAATGATGCACTGACTTCTTTCAGGGTGATTAATCTGCCCAGTAACATAGAGGTGTTAAGTGTCACAGTTGAGCTGTCAATCCCAGGTGGATTTGAATCCTCAGCACGTATACCTTCTATTTCACCAAGTTGCAAGTCCCTAGAGATCTATGTAATAGGGGAAAGGTGAATGGATATAGAAAATGTGTTTAGCCTCAGATGATCTTCAATCATGTTTGTCCTGCAGCTGTAGGAGGCAGATGTTTTTAAAGCTACCCTGGGCTAGAGATATTTACCCTGCTTGTATATAAGATAAAAAAATTCTTTAAATACTTCCGAAGAACTATTTGATTTTCTACTAATGACCTGAGTTGGGCATTCAAGGCTAATAATTTGTCCTTTATCTCTGTTAATGTTCTCTAGGATTTCATAAGTAGCCAGCTCATGGCATGGTCTATATAACTAAATCACCTGATAAAACAACTAATGCCACAGTCACACGATCTCCCAATGCCCTGCCTTTAACCTGCACTCCATCCCATGTAATAGCTGTTGATAGTTTGAGTAATTGTTATTCTATCACATACTGTTGTCCTCTATTTCACTCTGGCAAGGAGATTATCTGTGTCCTGTGCCTTCATCAAATATATGAGCAACATAATTGCACAATCCCATTCTGAGGATCTCTTTTCTAGAACAAAACCTGGTTTCATTTACTGGGATCGGTCAAGTTCCCAGCAGCAAACAAATACCACAATCAAAAGAAATAACTAAAGACAGTTTAATAAAGGGGCATTTGCAAAAGTATGGGGAAGGCTGTGTTAAACAAACAAGAAATGATAAAGCCCCTGAGCTAGTAAGAGTGGAATGCTGTTTCCACCTCAAGTCTTGAAGGTACAAGAGGAGGAAGTATTTGCTGGGACTTGGGGAGAGCTGAGGCTATAGTGGAAATCCATCCAGCAGGAGCTAGGGCTTGTGGTGTGGGAATCCAGCCACTGAAAAACAGCAAACAGGAAAGGAGCCAGGGGACTACATGTCCTGACATTTCTTCCCTCACACCTTACAGTCTCCTGCTGATGCCTCCCATTGGACAAACCCAGTTAGAAGCTGAAGGAAAAGGGAGTCAGTCAGTTGATAGAATCCAAGCAAGTCAGCCTCACAAGGCACAGAGCAGGGCTCAGAAGACTGGACAACGGATCAGCAGGGAAGGGGAGGAGGGGAAAGAAAATGTCCAGCAAGGTATTTTACTGACCAGATTTGGAAGTCAAGAACACACTCACATAGCAATAACCAATATGTCAATCCTCTGTTCTGACACAGTCATTGATCGGGGTGTGAATCAAGCATGGTGGAACCAGACCGTCTTGCCCTTTATCTCCTGATCTTTCCTTCTGTGAGTCTCCGAAGAGGAGGCAAACCCCATGCCACCCACTAAGGCTGAACATGTGTCTCCGTGTGCACCTTTTCCCTATTAAACAAACTTCCGGGTGCTAGGAAGGTACATATGCTTAGGAATCAAGCATAGCTGGACCTGAATCTCAGCGTTGGCATTTACAACCTACATGATACTTGGCAAATTAGTAATTTTGAATATTCGTTACTGAGTCTGTATAACTTGGAATAATAACACCCTAATAAAAGTGTTGCAAAAAGTAAAGGAAACAATGGAAAGTTCTTAACAGGGTTTTTCACACATGGTAAACACTCTTTTAAATGTTCATTTTCCATTATAGACCTTTTTCTTATGTTGCTGTAACCACCACTTAAAGTACGTTTGTAACTCACTTTATGAAACAATGCAATCCAAGTTTCAAATAAGCAGCTTATAAAACAATCTCTTTAACCCAACTTAGTTTTGAGAAGAGTTTGTATTTAGGTGAGACTGTCAAGGAGACTGGATCCTAAAGACTAGTTGATGATATTTTCAGAAATGACAGGATCACTCTAACTGGTATAAGGTTAATTCACTCTGCAAGAAATAAATACATTATTAAGAAAACCACATAACAAAGAGAAGTAACTCCAAATCTACACAAATACTGTAAAGACAATGCTCTGGGAGAACATACACAAAACTATTAACCATGGTTAATCTCAGAAACCAGAGTGGGATTGGAGGCTGTGAGCAGGAAAAGTAGACTCACTTATTTCTCTATACCTTTCAATGTTGTTTAAATATTTTACAATAAACATGCATGCTCTTTCTACCTAACTTTTTAAAACATTCAAATTTTTCATGTGGTTCAAATGCAAGGCAAGATGGCAATGTGGTAGACTTATAGACTAAGCAAAATGACTGCCATAAGAAAACATAATAAACTATACATAAAGAAATGATATTTGGTCCAGTTCCAAGATGGCCAAATAGGAACAGCTCCAGTCTGCAGCTCCCAGCGTGATCAACACAGAAGATGGGTGATTTCTGTATTTCCAACTGAGGTACCCAGTTCATCTCACTGGGACTGGTTAGACAGTGGGTGCAGTCCACAGAGGGCAAGCCAAAGCAGGGTGGGGCATCGCCTCACCCGGGAAGTGCAAGGGGTTGGGGGATTTCCCTTTCCTAGCCAAGGGAAGCCGTGACAGACAGCACCTGGAAAAACTGGACACTCTCGCCCAAATACTGCACTTTTTCCAGTCTTAGCAACTGGCAGACCAGGAGATTCTCTCCCGTGCCTGGCTCAATGGGTCGGAGCCTTGCTCACTGCTAGCACAGCAGCCTGAGATTGACCTGCGAGGCTGCAGGCTGGCAGGGGGAGGGACATCCACCATTGCTGAGGCTTGAGTAGGTAAACAAAGCAGCCGGGAAGCTCAAACTGGGCGGAGCCCACCGCAGATCAGCAAGGCCTGGTGCTAGTAGACTCCGCCTCTGCGGGCAGGGCATAGCTGAACAAAAGGCAGCAGAAATTTCTACAGACTTAAACGTCCCTGTCTGACAGCTCTGAAGAGAGCAGTGGTTCTCCCAGCATGGCATTTGAGCTCTGAGAATGGACAGACTGCCTCCTTAAGTGGGTCCCTGACCCCCATGCAGTCTAACTGGGAGACACCCTAACATCACAATTAAAAGAACTAGAGAAGCCAGAGCAAACAAATTCAAAAGCTAGCAGAAGGCAAGAAGTAACTAAGATCAGAGCAGAACTGAAGGACATAGAGACACAAAAATCCTTCAAAAAAAAAAAAAAAAAAAAAATCAATGAATCCAGGAGTTGGTTTTTCTAAAAGATGAACAAAATTGATAGACTGCTAACAAGATTAATAAAGAAGAAAAAGAGAAGAATCAAATACGCACAATAAAAAATGATAAAGGGGCTATCACCACCGATCCCACAGAAATACAAACTACCTTCAGAGAATACTATAAATACCTCTATGCAGATCAACTAGAAAATCTAGAAGAAATGGATAAATTTCTGGACACGTACACTCTCCCAAGACTAAACCAGGAAGAAGTTGGATCTCTAAATAGACCAATAACAGGCTCTGAAATTGAGGCAATAATAGCCTTCCAATGAAAAAAAGTCCAGGACCAGACGGATTCACAGCCGAATTCTACCAGAGGTACAAAAAGGAGCTGGTACCATTCCTTCTGAAACTATTCCAATCAATAGAAAAGGAGGGAATCCTCCCTAACTCATTTTATGAGGCCAGTATCATCCTGATACCAAAGCCTGGCAGAGACACAACAAAACAAGAGAATTTTAGAACAGTATCCCTGATAAACACCATGCAAAAATCCTCAATAAAATAGTGGCAAACTGAATCCACAGCACATCAAAAAACGTATCCATCATGATCAAGTCGGCTTCATCCCCGGGATGCAAGGCTAGTTCAACATATGCGAATCAATAAACGTAATCCATCACATAAACAGAACCAACGACAAAAACCACATGATTATCTCAATAGATGCAGAAAGGCCTTTAACAAAATCCAATAGCCTTCATGCTAAAACTCTCAATAAACTAGGTATTGATGGAACGTATCTCAANACAGAACCAACGACAAAACCACATGATTATCTCAATAGATGCAGAAAGGCCTTTAACAAAATCCAATAGCCTTCATGCTAAAAACTCTCAATAAACTAGGTATTGATGGAACGTATCTCAAAATAATAAGAGCTATTTATGACAAACCCACAACTGACATCATAATGAATGCACAAAATCTGGAAACATTTTCTTTGAAATAGGCACAAGACAAGGATGCCCTCTCTCACCACTCCTATTCAACGTAGTGTTGGAAATTCTTACCAGGGCAGTCAGGCAAGAGAAAAATAAAGGGTATTCAATTAGGAAAAGAAGTCAAATTGTCCCTGTTTGCAGATGACATGATTGTATATTTAGAAAACCCATTGTCTCAGCCCAAAATCTCCTTAAGCTGATAAGCAACTTCAGCAAACTCTCAGGATACAAAATCAATGTGCAAAAATCACAAGCATTCCTATACACCAATAATACACAAACGGTCAAATCATGAGTGAACTCCAATTCACAATTGCTACAAAGTGAATAAAATACCTAGGAATAAAACTTACAAGGGATGTGAAGGACCTCCTCAAGGAGAACTACAAACCATTGCTCAATGAAATAAAAGAGGACACAAACAAAATGGAAGAACATTCCATGCTCATGGACAGGAAGAATCAATATTGTGAAAATGGCCATACTGCCCAAGGTAATTTATAGATTCAATGCCATCCCCATCAATCTACCAATGACCTTCTCCACAGAATTGGAAAAAACTACGTTAAAGTGCATATGGAACCAAAAAACAGCCCATATAGCCAAGACAATCCTAAGCAAAAAGAACAAAGCTAGAGGCATCATGCTACCTGACTTCAAACTATACTACAAGGCTACAGTAACCAAAACAGCATGGTACTGGTACCAAAACAGAGATATAGAACAATGGAACAGAACAGAGGCCTCAGAAATAACACACACATCTACAACCATCTGATCTTTGACAAACCTGACAAAAACAAGAAACTGGGTAACGATTCCCTATTTAATAAGTGGTGCTGGGAAAACTGGCTAGCCACGTGTAGAAAGCTGAAACTGGATCCCTTCCTTACACCATAAACAAAAATTCAAGATGGATTAAAGACTTAAATGTTAGACCTAAAGCCATAAAAACCCTAGAAGAAAACTTAGGCAATACCATTTAGGACATAGGCATGGGCAAAGACTTTATGACTAAAATACCAAAAGCAATGGTAACAAAAGCCAAAATAGAGAAATGAGATCTAATTAAACTAAAGAACTTCTGCACAGCAAAAGAAACTGTCATCAGAGTGAACAAGCAACCTACAGAATGGAAGAAAATTTTTGCAATCCACCCATCTGACAAAGGGCTAATATCCAGAATCCACAAAGAACTTAAACAAATTTACAAGAAAAAATCAAACAACCCCATCAAAAAGTGGGTGAAGGATATGAACAGACACTTTTCAAAAGAAGATATTTATGCAGCCAAAAGACACATGAAAAATGCTCATCATCACTGGCCATCAGAGAAATGCAAATCAAAACCACAATGAGATACCATCTCACACCAGTTAGAATGGCAATCATTAAAAAGTCAGGAAACAACAGATGCTGGAGAGGATGTGGAGAAATAGGAACTCTTTTACACTGTTGATGGGAGTGTAAATTAGTTCAACCATTGTGGAAGACAGTGTGGTGATTCCTCAAAGATCTAGAACTAGAAATACCATTTGGCCCAGCAATCCCCTTACTGGGTATATATCCAAAGGATTATAAATCACAATACTGTAAAGACACATGCACATGTATGTTTATTGCGGCACTATTCACAATAGCAAAGACTTGGAACCAACCCAAAAGTCCACCAGTGATAGACTGGATTAAAAAAATGTGGCACATATAAACCATGGAATACTATGCAGCCATAAAAAAGCATGATTTCATGTCCTTTGCATGGAAATGGATGAAGCTGGAAACCATTTTCAGCAAACTACCACAAAGACAGAAAACCAAACACCACGTGTTTTCACTCATGGGTAGGAATTGAACAATGAGTACACTTGGACACAGGGCAGAGAACATCACACACCGGGGCCTGTCTGGGGGTGGAGGGCTAGGGGAGGGATAGCAATAGGAGAAATACCTAATGTAAATGGTGAGTTGATGGGTGCAGCAAACCAACATGGCACATGTATACCTATGTAACAAACCTGCACTTTGTGCATATGTACCCTAGAACTTAAAATATAATTTTAAAAAGATATATAATAAATAACATTATATATGGCTCATTTATTTACCAAAGGGGAAAAGTATTTTAATGATTTTGCATATATTATGTAAGCTAATGCTGCCAGCCATTATATCACACTAAGTTCCAGGAGGCTGTGTCTGTTTATTCTTATTCATCTTGAACAGCTAGTTTAGTAAATGTTACATGCTCGGGTAACTACTGTATGAATAATGCATGTTTTTAAGTTAAGAGACAGAGTGGTATGTTGAAAACAATTAAATCAATTGAGAACACTTCACAGGTCTGCTGAGTCTCAGTCCCCTCATCAGTAAAATGGGAGAGCTCATAATACTAGTAGTTCTAAGATTATGATTTACAATAAGCCTATGAGTGCCTATAGTTTTGAGAACTGATATTGAGTCTCCAATTCTTCCTTATACCAAGTAAGCATTTTGAAAACCATCATCCATTGTCACTATTTTTTAAATAAAAGTTTATTTTAACACACAAAAAAAGAGATAATTCACAATAAAAACAGTCCTTCCTAAGAAAAAAAAATTGACAAATTTACACTGGTGTATGCACATACACACACACAGATGCATGCAATATTGTATAATAAATTAACAAAAATTCACAGATTTTGAATCAGAGGACTAAATGAACTCTAGAGTCTCTCCATATCTAAGATTTTGTAAACATTTTTAATTTTTTAAATTTCCTTAATGTTTTGATTTTCTAACTAAAAAAAAGTGCTTGTTAAAAAAAAAAAAAATCCAAACAAGACTGATATGTGTGAAGTAGGAAGTAAATGCCTACCGCAACTCCCTCTCCACTCCCACTCTCCAAGTTTACCACAATTAAATTGAGGTACATACCTTGTAGGCTATTTTCCATGAAAATATAGACATACGTATACTGGTTCATAGCTTTGTTTTTAAAGGAATAGAACTTAATCTAAAGTGCCTATCAGTTTTCAAAGTAGAGGGCTAAATACGTTGTAATGGTCAACTGAATTGAATGTCATTAACATTTAGGGAAAATAATTTGGGAACTCAGTTGAGGCAAGCATCTCTTTGTCTTACACTCATTGTAGTTGGGCATGAGGCTTGAGTTTGCAAGTTTTCCTGATCTCACTAGGCAATTCATTCCTATGTGCTGTGCATAAGATCCCCCGAATGGCTGCCAAAAAAGAGAAGCTAAAAAGCTGGTAGTGTCCAGAGTCAAGAAATCAGCTAGATATTTGAAACAGAAGTGAAAGGGGCCAGTCAAGTCATGCTCTGGGGAGAGCCAGAAGTCCAAGGAAAGAAACCAGGGTTTTGAAATGGAGTAATGTCCTCCCATCAGCGAGCCCGACACCTATGGCTGTGTTTGGGGGCACAGCCTTAGTGAACGAGAACACCTTTCGTTTCTGGAAGCTCATTATCATCTACTAACTCTCTAAAAGCAGAGCTGGAAAGCACCTGGAAAGACCAAAGAGCCCTCTGGGAGGCCGGAGCTACAGCTCCATAATGTCATTACATGAGGTCTTTTCTTATGTGGAAAAAAAAATTGTGAAAACAAATCTGAAAGGTTTTGAACCACTGAGTTAGGAGTCCAGCTTTGGTTGCAAACACTGGCCATCTTTTCATGTATTCAGACAAATAGAAGACAAAGTAAAAGCTATTGGCTTGAATTGGAACATAAATGATCCCTATTAACTCTGACCATTTATTCAAATTTAGCAAATGAGTCCATACTTCAACCGGGTTCAAACAACTTCAAGGTATATAGTTCATTTCTTTATTCTTTAAATATGACAAATGTTGATATTGCATACACAATAAACAAGAAAGGAAAAAAGAACCAGTCACGGGGTATGCATTACGGCAAATACATTCTTCTGTGTGCAACTAATTTCCTCATCTACATAAGTAATGGCAAATACCTGGCCCGCATGACACTGTCATCATCTTACAGATGACAGTCATCATTAGGAGTCACACAGAACTTTAATCTGTTCAGTCAAATATAGCCTATGTCCTTCCCAATCTAATGCTCCAAGCAGCCACTGTTAGGCAGAGCTGGCACAGTACATTAAACTTACTTGCTGTACCTGGGCTCATCTCCAAGATCCCTCCTAGATCTAGCCTACTGGTATTCTGTAAGAATAAACCATCAAGAAGAGGAAAAACAATATCCTAGAGATAAAAAGTGTCTCTATCAATATTTAATCACAGGTCATCATTAACAGAGAAAAGGACCTAATGTTGCCTTCCCTGCAGTCTTACTGTGCCTGGTCTACCTGCCTTTCTTGTTATGGTGCACCATGGAAGTTCTTTCTTGTCTTCAGCTTTGCATTACCTAATGAATTCTTCATACAGTTCAAATTCTTCTCTTCCATTCTTTTTTTACAGGTGATCTATGGTCTCCCTGAATCTGCTCCCAGCCATACAGAGAGTTTGCTAAACTTCGGGTTTGAAAGGGTGAAGCAAATGCAGCACCCACAGAAGGGGTGGTGTAGACTTCAGTAGCAACAGCATCCCAAACACGGGGTGGGGGTCACCATATCAAAAATACCACAACCCTGGGAAAACCCAAGCCTTCTGGTAAACCACAATAGAAAGCAACACTTCCCTACATGTATTCCTTGAATCTGGGAATAGAGTTCTTCAGTCAGACATGTATGGTCACTTACTTGGCAAACTTTCAAATATTATGGAGTTCTTTAATAAGTGATTGTTCATAACTTTAAACTTTAACGCTAATTCGGATTATGAATTACAAAAAGGAAGGCTAGATTGTATGGCATTTCTTAAACTCATGTACTGGTTTAACCCCAGAGCCTTTGAATCTTTGTGTCAAGAGGCTTATTTATTTATTTATATTTTTTTGAGGCAAGGTCTCACTCTTATTGTCCAGGCTGGAGTGCGGTGGCACAGTCACAGCTCACTCCAGCCTCGACTTCCCGGGCTCAGGTGATTCTCCCACCTCAGCCTCCCCAGTAGCTGGGACTACAGGGGCACAAGCCACCAGGTCTGGCTAACTTTTTGTATTTTAAGTAAAATCCTGTTTTGTCATGTTGCCCAGGCTGGAGTTGAACTCCTGGGTTCAAGTGATCCACCGGCCTCAGCCTCCCAAAGCACAGGGATTACAGGTGTAAGCCACTGTGCCCAGCCTATCAAGACCCATTTTATGAGACTAGGGTTTCACAGAACACACTGGGAAACAAGGCCCTGGCAGCTTCCTCATTTAACAGATGCAGTATTAGTCTCCCCCAGGCAGTTTATTGACAGAACTGGGACAAGAATCCAGGTAGTTCAAAAGAGATTTGCTCCTATTTTAATGCCAGAGCTCAACACTGTGCCTAAAAACTAGGCAAAAGGTTAATTCCAACACATATGTGAAAGTGATTCTCTCCTTCTTCTATGGGACTTGCTCTATGAAGTTTAGTAGTCACTTTTAATATTACCAGTGGATGCTAGAGCTTAAAGTAACCTTAGAGGACACCTGCTCTGCCTCCCTTGTTTTAGAGGTAAAGAAACCTCAGAGAGGTTATCATACCTGGCCAAAAAATCACATAATAGAGTTAGAACTACACCTAAGTCAGCTGATACCTAGTTTCAAGTATGGAACCCAATATATTGAAGTTACTCACCCTCAGAATGCACAAGATAGGAAAAGTGCTTACTGAAGTCAAGATAAACCCTTTACTATTGAAAGCTTATAAAAGTATACATATTGTAAGTTTCATCTATTTGCATGTGTTTGTGTGTATGTGTGTGTGTGTGTGTGTTTTCTAACTCCTGAAGGGGCTGAGAGGCATAGGAGCTACAGAAGTAACAAGAGTATAATTATAAACAGCTAAAAGATGCAAAAGAAAATCTTCTGCAAGAGTGAAAGAAAACAACAGGGTATTCAAAAGAAACCCTAGCTTCTTGCTATCAGCAATCAGTGGTTCTCCGTTGTGGCCGCACATAAGAATCCCCTGGAGATCTTCTCAAAAACGCCTATGCTTGGACTCACCCCAAGAGATTCTGTTTCACCAGGCCTAGGGTGCGGCTTGGACATGGGCAAAAGCCCTACAGGTGATTTCACTCTGCAGCCAGAGGTGAGAACTGCACTGAACTGAACCAAGGGAATCCAAAGTAGATTATCTTCACTCCTACATTATCCAGCCTCTGGACCTACAGGCAAAATGGCCAGCCGAGAGGTTTTCCAGACGTTTGTTCATGGCTGATGCTTGCTCACAGCCTCGCCCTAAACATGGAGCCAGAGCCAACAATTCTCAGCTTCCTTCTGGGCTTCTAGCTACTCCCGGCTGCCTTGCTGGCCTCTGCCTCCCTTTAGCACTTGTTGTCAATCCAAAAACCTGGGGAAGGCTAAAGTGAACTCCTTCTATTTGTTTATGTGGCAGTGAACTCAGAGTCTATGTCGAAAAAATGTTCTTGGCCTTTGACAAAGCCGCCTTGGAGATGCCTCTGTCTGTTTTAAATAGGCCACAAACGAGCCCAGGAACCAGTGCCCTCTGCTGGGAGCCAATCTGCTGAATAAGCCCATATTAGCAGAAAGAGATGGGGTGACTCCAATGCAAGGATGTTTTTGTCATTTATTGTATCATTTAGCTTCAGAGGAATGCAGAATTTTCAAGGCAGGAGCTTGGATTTGACTATGGAGAACAGGTCTAATGGAGATTAATTTGTGTGATTGATATTTTCAGTTTTCAGGAATTCTTGACATACGATGATGAGGTCCTGAAGTATGGAAAGGCATCAAGGGTTTGTGACATTTATTTTTAAAGAAAAGTTCTCATTATTAGGAGGCTAATGTATTACTCACTTTTAAAAGCCTTGGAAGAGGGTTGAGGGCTGGATCTTTGGGACCTCAGACAGGTATCCATACAGCAACAAAAGAAAACAGTCTCGGTTTTATGTATAAAAAGAAGAGAAAAATAATCTTTCCAAAAGTACAGAAATTCAAACCTAGATGTCTCATCTACTCTGTGATGAAAAGCAGCAGCAAGGTTGACTGTTGGAGAAATTATCGATAAAGGAAGGTAAGAGCAGTAGGCAAGGAGACTCAGAGCTCCCATGGGAACAGATGGAAAGTGTGAAATTATTGTTTTTACTGAGGAAAGCTTGCTATGTTCCGGGAGCTGTAGAAAACACAAGCTCCCTGCCATTATGAGATCTGCCATCTACATGAAGAGACAAAAGAAAGGCGAGTGTTAAATAGCAAAAAGTGTGTAAGTCCCAATGCCAAATACAGAAGATATTTCATAACTGAGTGAAAGGTAGGCTCAGAGACTAACATGAGGGGGCTCCAGACATGGAAGAGGGATCTTCTGGCTAAAGTAACTGGAGAAGAATCCATAAAGGTGGGGGCCAAGGAGCCAGATTTTAAAGAAGAGAATGAGCACCAGGAGGTAGGGAGAGCACCTAGGGAGGAGGTGGGGAAGAGGGGCACAGCTTGCACCCATCTGGAGGATTTAGCAAACATGAAGAACACACAGGAAGTTTTTGCTCTGCATTTTCCTTTTCCAAGGAGCATGGGAACATCCAGCCTATATCAAGTTATTCAGGGGAAGACTCACCATGAAGCAAACTAGGGGAAAAAAAGGAAAGTGAAGAAAACTTACACTTATTGACCACCTCCTTAAGCTCGCCATATGCTAGGCATTTTAAATGTATAACCATTTAGTCCTTAAAATAAAAATACCAAAATCAATAGCCCTACATAGGTTATTGCTCTCAATTTACAGAAGAGGAAACAGATCTAGAGAAGTTAAGCACTTTGCTTGTGGTCACAGAGCAAGTAAGTAGAAATGCTAGGAAGCGGTGGAGGTGTTGAGTGTGACCGAAGGCAAAAATGCAGACAGGCCTGGACATTCCTTAGAGGTGTTATTCCAATGTCCTCCAGCTTTGCTCTATGAGAGCTTTTCTTTCCTGGACCCACAATTACATGACATCATAGTATTTCAGAGCTAAAGGTGTCCTTAGAGAAGTGCCAGGCGTAGCAGCTCATACTTGTAAACCCCAACAGTTTAGGAGGCCAGGACAGGCAGATGACTTGGGTCCAGAAGTTGGAGACCAGCCTGGGAAACACAGTAAAACCCCATCTCTACAAAAAAAATTTTAAAATTAGCAGGCATGGTGATGCACACGTGTAGCCTCAGCTACTTGGGAGGCTGAGATGGGAGAATCACTTGAGCCCATTAGGCCAAGGCTTCAATGAGCTATGATCATGCCACTGCACTGTAGCCTGGGCAATACAGCAAGACCCCGTATTTAAAAAAAAAAAAAATGTCCAAACCCCTCCCTTTACTTGCAAGAACACAGGAGAGCTCAGAGAGATGAGCCTGTGTGTGTGCCAAGGGTCATGCAGTCAGCAAAGGGCAGCGCTCAGAATCCAGCCTTCATCCGTGCTCCATATGTATGAGCCAGCCCTGTGAGTGACTGGGTAAGGAGGACGGGCGGTGATGTGTGTTGGCTTTGGACGCTTGTAGAAGGCGTTCAGCTTCCTGTCAGTTGTCTGCATCACCCCTTGACAGAGACACAGGAGTGTCTGCCAATCTCAAATCCTAACGAATCCCTGCTATCTTTGGCTTTGGGAAAAAAGTGTGGTTCAGGGTGGCAGAGCATGCCTTTTGCTCATGTGGCTCTTCTCTACCCTGAGCCAAAGGATTCACTGAAAAACAGAGCGGGCCAGAGACTCACAGCTCTTCACCCTCACACCCATCTCAGGCCATCGGGAGAAGAGCCAAGTAGATGGATCCCTGGCAATTGCAAGCATTTGTCTCAAGATTTCAATCTAAAGATTGCAAGCAAAATATTGTCAAGAAATAAGGCTCATTATAGGTAGGTTTACTGAGGGCAAATTGACCCGGGATAAATGGTGGCTGCGTTCTTGAGTTTCCAGCTTCTAAACACAGATCCTAAGAAGCAGGTTAAAGGTCAGTTGGAAGGTCAGTACAGAGATCCTGTCTTCATCATTGGGGTCTTTGGTCACTGAATAGAGAGTCAACAGATCAGCCCTCACCCTGGGAGAGTGGGGACGCAGTTTCTGTTGGAGAGAAAGCTACTGATGGTTCTTGAAGCCAAGTAGACTAGGAAATAGTGTATGGGCTACTTTTCTTCAGCCCAAAGGCCAGTCACCACCAAATATTACTCCCAGGGACTTGGCCTGAAATGCTGCCATAGTTGGCAAAAACTACTCTAAATGGCTATCAGTTCCCTCCCAACACACACATAGATAGACACACACACACACACACACACACAAAATGAGGAAAGACTGTGCATGCTACATTGAAATAATTGAAGACTTTCTTGATCCAGTAATCTCAAACTACTGAAAACTTTATAATTTCTGTTAAATTAGAATGACCATGTAGACAGTTTTATTTGAACCAAATCTTAGACTTTAAAACTACTCCAGCGCAGGTTTTTCTTTTCCTTTGGGGACTTCTTCTATCGACTTCTGGGCAGTTTTACAGGGCTTCTGCCAGCTAAATGAAGATGGTTTCATCTACCTGCCAGCCATCTCCACTAACAGTAAGTGCATAAATAGAATACTACATTAAAGCCAAGAGCTTCTCCTCTCCTCTTTTAAATTTAGAAATGAGACCAGATCAGCCAAAAAAATAAACAACTACCAGTCAAATGTTCTAGTTTCAGCTCTGCCCCAACTTAGGGTTTCCTTATATTACATAGCAAGTATCTAGTAAATTGAGTAATATAGAAAAAGTCTAGATCAGGGCTCCCAACTGGGATACTGAAGTGAAGCGATGAATGGAAAACTTTTTCCTAGTCCCTAACTTCTGTGACACATTACCCACAAAATCTACAGATATTTTCAATGAGAATGAATGTGTAATTCAATGGCACTGACCCATCCCCACCCCTTCAGTTGAACTACGTCACTGAGGACTGGGTGAGAGTGGCCAAAGCTAATGAGAACAAAGAATATCACTTTCTTATAAAATGGAGAGGAGCTCCTTGGCCTTTGTCAGTCAACTAAAGTCTCATTCTCAACTTCCTCTAGAATTTTCAAAATATAATTTTTAAGTATGGTCCAAGATTATCTGGATAACAACCTTTGTCTTTCACTTGTATCAGTGGATCAATTCTTCCTGAAGTGTTCTGCAAATCTCAGTCTTCTTGGATTTCAGTTTCAATCTCTCTCAGTGAGGAAACTTTATACCTAACTACATCTTAGTACTAAGATGGAGACCATCTAATACAATATTGTACTTTACTCAAGACTGGCTTCTCAAAGCATAGTGCATAATGGTGGAACTGGTTGTTCTCAAAATCACCAAATAAACAGTACCTGAGATAATCCATTTTAGTCAAGCATTTGGAGGAAAATATACCTTTGTATGAAAATAATTACAAATATATAGAGTATGGTATAGAAGAGAAGCAAAATATCTATGAGTGTCAAGACAAAAATGAAGATTACAAAGAAATTTTTGATCAGCCAATTTGAAGCTATATACCAGACCACCATGGGTTGTACGCTCACTGTTGTCTGTGGGAGATAGACCATGCAGGGAAGGGGGACATGTCTCCTCTCTTCTGCCATGTATAGTACTTTAATGGAGAAATCTGAGAAATACTGACATCATTTTTACAGTAAGAATATTTTAGAGTAAGAAAAATGGTTGCTTCATGAAAGCCCTGGAGCCATGTTTCCGCAAGAGTGCTCCACTTACCACTAGTTATACAGAAACGGTTTTAGGAAATACATGTAATTAGCACTTCATATTTTAATGTATTTGAATATTTTTTCTCTGTTTATGGCAAGTTATGCACATGTTCCTCATTTTAAAATTTGTCTTTAACTTAAATGAGCTGAGCAAAAGAAAAGATTAAATAATATGACACATAGTAAAAGATACAATAAAATCGTGAAGGTGGTATGTGAATGAATGAATTTAAATAAATGCTATAGTAATTTTATTTTTATTTAAATTTACATTTATAAAATAATTTACAATATTATAAAATATAACCTACCTTTATAATATTCCTCTACTTAATAACATTAAGAAATGCCATACTGGGTCAGTCCCATGACCTAATTATTAGATCTAAAATAGCTCCAAATAATATTTATTTTCTCATAAATTTATTGAGCATCTACTACATACTATGGAGACAGACCTTATCTAGAGACCTTAAAGGAGCTACAAGTACAATGAGAAAAAAGACTCATGCCAAACTCGTGCAATCAAGGTCATCATTTTGATGATGGCAAGACCCAAAAGGTTCTAAGAGACCAGATGCAGTAACAAATAAGTGTGCTAAATTTGGGGCCAAAGAAGGCATTACAGAGTAGGTGACCCTGGAGTTTAAAGCTTAAAAGCAATGTAAGTTTACAGAGAGCAGTACATTCAAAGGCATAGCTGCCTTTCATAAAAGCAATGACAAAAGTTAATGAATAAAACTTAAACATATGTAGGTTGTTTTAACAGTTTCTGACTTTAGTTCCAGAATGGATTACCCTATTTCTAGTTCTTTCCCAGTCCAAAAAATGGTCATAGCTGTCATTTTAAGGAAGAAGTTTTAGGAGAGTGGGTAGTTTCCTTTCTTGTGTATGTAGTCTCTTTGTAACATTCGGGGCATGTCTGGTGTCTTCAGATGTACCTTTTGCTGAAAGGGACCAAAGTTTATGAGAATAAAGAGCCTTGAACAGGGCAGACTATCAGCACACCTTGAGTCACATCCCCTCTCTTCTCACAGAATACCTCCCTCCCCTGGGTTCTTTACTCATCCAAATGCCATTCCTTTTTTAAGAGGACATCTGAGCCCTAATTTTAAAATGTTTTAAACTTATCCAATCCTGGTTCATAACTCTCTTTCCTGGAAACCTGAAGGACATTCTCATCTAGTTATCTAGTGATTTCAAGGCAGTAAGACTCAAATTCTCTACTGAATTATAAGCCAGTGAAGTTCAGGGACCAACACACAACATAGAATTTCTCACAGATTGCAATGCCGTGCTGAACTTCATTTATTTTGGAGTTTGAGATGCTGTAACTCAAACAAGAAAGCTGGTCAAAAGAAAGATGTGAATCCTAGCACTTTGGGAGGCTGAGGCAGGATGATTGCTTGAGTCCAGGAGTTCAAGACCAGCCTGGTCAACAAAGTGAGACAAGAGGGGAGGAGAAGGGAGGAGAGGAGAGGAGGGGACAGAAGGGGAAGAGAGGAGAAGAGGGGACAGAAGGGGAGGAAGGGAGGAAGGGAGGAAGGAAGAGAGAGAAAGAGGGAAGAGAGAGAAAGAGGGAAGAGAGAGAAAGAGGGAAGAGAGAGAAAGGAAGAAAGATTTTAAAAGAGAAAAAGAAGGACGTGAGATGTGACTCAGCAGCAAACACCTTAAAGATTTGAACTTCTATACACAGTCAACCCACAAACCTCCCCCTACGTCTATTACCAAAATAAAAGGGTAGGACACCTGCTCTTTCTCCACTATCATTACCACCACATAATAATATGCATGTCCTCTTAATTTCCTCCCTCCTACTGCTTAAATGTACCTTGATGCTTTCAGACACAAACAAAATTAGCACTCAATACGTCAAGGCTATAGAAAGATGCAGAAGTCAACTCTCAGAGAGCTTATCATTTATTAGTTGAGACAAGAATGTACAGAACTATAATACAAGACAGAAAATAAGTCTAAACAAGAAATCCACAGGCATGTGGACAAAATAAACCATTAGTTCTAAACAAACAGCCATCAAAATGTTGAGGAAGGTAGAACAATTGAAGCTAGAACCTTCCTATAGGCTGAACCTTCTAGAGATGACTATGTCACCAGGGACCCAAACCCAAACTTGGGCAGGGCAGCAAATGCTACTTACAGAATATTAACTATAAACTGATTTAATTTCTTATTGTGTGACAGTGACTCATTCACCAAAACATACCTGGTCAGCACTTTAGGGTCTGTAGTTCTATAAGTCAATAAGTCTGTAAGTCAATACATTGGTAAGAAGCTCTAGGGAAGAGATCGCCAGACCTATTCTTGGCAGGAAGGTTTTCTTTTAGACGTGATCTGTGATAACTTTTTTTTTTTTTTTTTTTTTTTTTTTTTTTTTTT